>NW_026000211.1:14313881-14360949 GCF_001458135.2 Marmota marmota marmota | reverse complement strand
GGTGGGTCGCAGGCCCGCCTACCTTGCAGGAGTGATTGGAAGCTCTGCCCCTCTGCGGGCCACTGGGCCTTTTCTGTTGGTGGTCCCAGTTCCGCCTACCTGGCAGGCGCGGGGGGTGGGGTCAATCTAGTTTTTATAGCTCACCCCTATATAGCACGATGGGACATAATGCCATAAAGTCTTCCTGCCCTACTCAACCACAGCTCTCTTGCCCACTCCTGCCAGGTACTCAATAGATCCCCAGTTGATGGTTATTCAATGTTAACTTGTGTTCGCCATGAACATTCTGATTCCATGAAGCTTTCTTCTATTCCCTGTCTTTTTGAAAGTTATTCCATCTCAGATAACTGATAGGTCTCTATTTAAAATTCTATATGATAGCATCTGTTATTTTTTATCCTGCATTTTACTTATTTGTAAGCCTGTCTCTTTTCTTACTAGATAAATTGTAAATTCTTCCACAGTAAAGAATATAACTTCTTCATGTTTCCATCAGTTAGATTATATTTAAAGAGTAGCTTATCTTCTATAAATGTAGATGAGTGAGTTAACAAAATTTTTAATGATTTTTAAAAAATGTAACAGTTCCTTAAGACATGTTATCAATCATTGGAACACTTCTACCATGTTTTCCTGTCTAGAATTCTTTTCTTTCATAGTCAGAAAAAAAATAATTGGAAAAAACTGCTAGATGTCAAATTAGTGTGTTTCCATCTGAATGAGAATTTAAGTTACATGATGTAAAATTGTATGCTGAGTTCAAATAATAATCATGGTTGAAGTACTAAGTCCCTGCAGCTTCCGTCGATCAGTAGAAGGGTGTTCAGGAACTAGAGGAGAGCTACCTCCCATCCCAACGTGCTTTAGGGGAAGTGCCTATAAGAGATGAGGATGTGTTTGTGGCTAAAAGGAAACGCAGAGCAGATTTTTTTTTTTACTTCCTTATGTAAACAGTTTCAATCTAGGTATAGTATTTCCCATGGGAGCTCCCTAAATATTTTAACAAGCAGACAAGTGTGTTGAGGACAGAAAAACTACCACTGACTTCCAGTGCCTACCCACAGATAAAAAATTGATTACATTTCTGTTGGTTTGAGAGGTTTCCAGATATTGATTTCTTATTTCTGAACTGCACCAGGTCATCGAAATAGTAAACTGATGTAATGCCACCTACATTGCAGTGAAGGACCATAGCAAAATCAATATGCTGTATCTCTTCATTCACAGATGTTCATGGATTCAAGCATATAGATAATGAAGTTTATTTATTCAAGTATACACTGCTGTCACTAAATAATGGGCCTCAAATAGGTTTTTGCTGCCAAATAGTTCGATGACATATGGCATTTTTAGATAGGTCATTATATTAGTGATTATGGAGCAGAGCAGTTTTTAAACAGAAAAAAAAAACATTTTAATGAAAGCATTCGGTATGTAAGGCATAGAGAAGAATGTTTCTTTCTGTAATCCGTCATTAAAAAGGAAGACTTACTGGTGATCTGAGATGTCTACCTATATATTTTGTCCTGCATTCACAGCAAGGCACATGTTCAAAATATATAAATTGATTTTTCTAAATAGCAAGATGCCTGCCTACATATTTCCTTCAATTCATAAAGAAATTGCATGTGAAAATTGGATTCATGCCAGCGAGCAAGTGAGCAGCTCAGAAACTGAATGTATATTGGTATAAAATTTGAAAACACGTGGGCTGGCTCTAAAACACTTCTTTTTCCACAAACCACAGAATGGAATTCTATTATGATCACATGCTGGATGTGTACAAGGGGGTGTATTTGCTTCTGAAAGCTAATGGGTGTTTATCGGCAACAGGATATGTCCCATCCTCCTTTTTTCACTAACAGGTGGAGGATATTCTAGATGAGACGTGAACACTTGGGCAAAATTTGCATTAGCATGTAAGCAATTTCTATTTTTCAAAAAAAAAATCCATGCCAAATATTTGACATAAACTAGAGAACTATTCCATCTGAAAGTTACTTTTGATGTGACTTTTGATCTTGACATTTGGGTCTTTTAACTGACAGTCTGCCACATGAGTGGCTCCAGTGATCACTTCACTTGAAGAGGCTAACAAAGAAGTTCAAGAGAGCCATTCTACCATCATCTGGGTAGGAGACAAAGTTACAAACACAATACATGTAGTTTTAAGTATAAGAAAAATGAGTATTTATATGGGGAATTTCGAACATAGGACATTTATTTAAAATGTGGGACCACTGAACAGCAAAGTAGGTTAAATATCACAAATTCCATATTCCACTAAAGCATAATAGCTATTGGGGTATACTGACCAGTTATATGTTTTGTATGGCATTAGGTAAAATTTAAATTTTATAGTAAATAAGTAGTTTGTATACTTACTACAGTTAACCTGGGTCTACGCATCTGTTTAAATAAGTATCTTGGGTTGTGACTGATTGATTCAATTGTGTGCCCCACTGAGCTATTTATAGAATTGTAAATTCTTGATTCAATACACTGTTGATCAACTATCTTCCTGAACTACTACACTAAAGAAAACTTTACTTTTTACTGATACATTTCTCAGTCATAAGGGTGTGGATAAATTGAATAAAGACCACTAAAGGTCTACACGCATTCACATCCCAGAGTCTGTGAATTTTACCTTATAAGTCAAAAGAGACTTTGTATATGTGATTAAGAATCTTTTTTTACACTAAGAATAATGAAAACTTTATTGTGTATTTATTACATGCCAAGCTAAATTAAGAACCTTGAAATGGGAAGACAAGCCTGGATTCCTCGGGTGGGCCCAGTTTAATCACAAGGGTCCTTAAAAGAGGGAGGCAAGAAAGTCAGTGGAAGCCCAAAGTAATATGACAGGTGGGGGCTGGACTGATGTGACCCTGATCCAACGATTTTCCTGGATCCTCTAGACGGAGCCCACCTTGTTAACACCCTGATTTTATTCCCTTAAGACTCACTTTGGACTTCTCACCTCCAGACCTTTTGAGCATAAATATTTGTTGTTTTAAGTCACTAAGTGGATGGTAAGTTGTTACAACAGTAATACAAGAGTAGTATAAGGGAAAGAAGAAAAGGTAAATAAATCATAGGAAACCTCCCCCCAGGGGTAAAAATAAAAGTGAGAATAATTCATATGAACGGCAACAAGCCCAAGATCAAAGGCTATAAGTGTGGTAGGGAAGCTGTGCTCTTTGGAGTCAGATAGAAGTGAAGCCAAAATCACTTTCTTTACTTACTAGTTTTTTTTTTAACCATTTTAATTTTAATTGCCACATAGTGATTATACATATTTATAGGGTCAGTACATGTATAAAATGTTTAATGACCAGATCAGTGTAAATGGCCTATACCTCAGACATATATCATGTCTTTGGATCAGGAGCATTCAAAAATCCTCTCTACTGCCTATTTTGAAATATTCAACTAATTGTATCCAGTTATCCTCCTGTGCTATAGAACATTAAAAGTTATTAATCATATCCAACTTTTCCCCTGTACACATTAACTATCTTCTCTCCATCCCTCCCTTCTCACACCCTTCTCAGTCTCTGGTAACCACCATTCTGTTCTCTACTTCTTTGAGAGCAACACTTTAGCTTCCACATATGAGTTACAACATGTGGAATTTGTATTTCTGTTTGATTTATTTTATTTACCCCAATATCCTCTGGTTCTAGTTATCTTGCTGCAAATGACAGAATTCTGTTCTTTTCTATGACTGAATAATATTCCATAGAGTATATGTACCACATTTCTTTTATCCATTCATCTGTTGATGGACACCTAGATTTATTTTGTGTCTTGACTGTTGTGAATAGTGCATCAATAAACATGGAAGTGCAAATGTCTATTTAACATATGATTTCAATTCCTTCAGATGTATACCCAGAAGTTAGATTATTAGATCATATTGTAGTGGGTTTTTTGTTTGTTTGTTTGTTTGAAGACCTTCCATTCATACTGTCTTCCATAATAGCTATACTACAATCCCATAAATAGTGTATAAAAGACCCTTTTTGTCCACATTCTTAACAGCATTTGTTATTTCTTGTCTTTTTGATAATAACCATTCTAAAAGGAGGGAGATGATATTTAGCTGTGATTTTGATTTGTACTTCCCTGGTATTTAGTGGGTTTGAGCATTTTAACACATGCTCATTAACCATCTGTATATCCTCTTTTGAAAAATGTCTAGTGAGGTCATTCATTCATTTTTTAATCTGATAATTTTCTTTATCTATTTATCTGCTTTGCTTCCTTATATATTCTGGAAATTTACTCATTGCCAGTGGAATATTTCATGCTTTTCCCCATTCTGAAGGTTGTCTCTTCACTTTATTATTTCTTTTGACATACAAAAGTGTTTTAGTTTGATGTAATCAAGCTTGTCAACTTTTGCTTTTGGTGTCATAAACAAAATCATTTTTCTTTGGGGGTGATATCCAAAAATATTTCCCCAGACCAATATCATCAAGCATTTCCCTTATATTATCTTCTAGGGTTTCATAGTCTGGGGTCATACATTTAAGGTTTTGGTCCATGTTTAGTTGATTTTTCCCACAAGGTCAGAGATAGAGTCTAGTTTCTTTCTTCTGCATATCAAATTTTTCCAGTAACATTTATCAGAGACTTCCCTTTCTCATTGTATTTTCTTGCCACTTTTGTTGAAAACAGTCAACATAAATGCATGGATTTATTTCTGGGTTCTCTATTCTGTTTCATTGGTTTATGTGTCTGTTTTATGCCAGAACCATGCTCTCTTGGTTACTCATGCTTTTTAGTATGTTTTAGAGTCAGGTTTTGTAATGCTTCTAGATTTTTTTTCTAAAGATCATTTTGGCTATTTGAGGTCTTTTGTGATGCCATACGAATTTTAGGAGTGATTTTATGATTTCTGTGAAGAATGTCATTGGTATTTTCATAGGAATTACATTGTGTATGTATAGATCATTTGGGACTACATGGACTTTTAACAATGTTAATTCTACCAGTCCATGAACATGAGATGTCTTTATTTTTTGTGTAATCTTCAATTTTTTTAATCAATGTTTTGTCATTTCCATTGTACACATCTTTCATTCCCTTGGTTATATTTAGTTCTAGGTATTTTAATTTTTTTGTACCAGTTGTGAGTGGGATTTCTTTTCAGCAATTTGATTATGGATATAAAAAATGCTATGGATTTTTATATGTCAATTTTGTATTCTGTAACCTTATTTAAATTTATTTATCTGTTCATAAAATCTGGTAGAATCTTTTATATATATATTTACATACATATATATATATATATATATATATATATATATATATAAAACCATGTCAGTTGACACAGTGGCACATGCTTGTAATCCTAACTGCTCAGGAGGCTGAGGCAGGAGGAACACAAGTTAAAGTCCAGCCTTAACAATTTAGCAAGACTGCTTCAAAATAAAAAGGACTGGGGTATAGCTCAGTGGTAGAAAATTTCTGAGTTCAATCTCAAGTACTGAAAAAATTATATTATCCACAAACAGGGATGATTTTATCACCTCTTTTACTACTTGGATATCCTTTGTTTTTTCTCTACTTTTATTGCTCTGGATAAAATTTCTAATACTATGTTGAATACAAGTGGTGAGAGTAGACATTCTTGTCTTGTTCCTGACCTTAAATGAAACAATTTCAGCTTTTTCCCCACTCATTATGATGTGGATTGGGTGTTTGTCATCTATAGCCTTTATTACATAAAGGTATCTTCCTTCCATACTTAATTTTTTTAAATGATTTTATTTATTTATTTATTTTGCATTACAATTCTTAATACACCATTATATAATAATTTATCATATCTCTGATTATATATAAGGTATGTTGACACCAAATTCACATCTTCATACATGTATTTTGTATAATGATGAGAGTCTCCTTTCACCATCCTTAATTTTTGAGGGATTTTAAAAATATTTTTAGTTGTAAATGGGCATAATAACTTTATTTTGTTTATTTATTTTTTATGTAGTGCTGAGGATGAAACCCATGCTAGGCAATTGCTCTACCACTGAGCCCCAACCCCAACCCTTTGAGAACTTTTATCAATGAAGGATGTTAAGTTTTGGAAATGCTTTTCTGCGTTTGCTGAACGCAGAATCATGATTTCATGATTTTAATACTTCATTCTGTTTATGTGGTGTATTATTTTTATTAATTTGCTGTATTTGAGCCATCTTTCCATTCTGGGACAAATTAAATTTGGTCATGGTGTATAATCTCTATATCTATATACAGATGGACCTGATTTGCTAGCATTTTGTTGAAAATGTTTACATCTATGTTCATTGGGGTATTAGTCTACAGCTTTTATTGTTGTTGCTGGTTTTCCTCTGGTATTGGTATCAGAGTGATGCTGGGCTCATAACATGAGTTTGGAAGGGTTTTCTTCAATTCATTATTTTTGAATAGTTTGAGAATATTTGACACTGGTTCTTTAAAAGTTTGTTAAAACTGGGTTAGGGATGTAACTCAGTGGTAGGGCACTTGCCTAGCATATGTGATGCCTAGATTCAATCCCCAGCAACACACACAACCTTATACACAAAGGAAGTTCTCAAAAATTTGGCAGTGAAGCTATCTGGTCCTGGGTATTTCTTTGTTAGAAGACTTAATTCTGATTCATTCTTGGTACATGTTGTTGTCTATTTAGGTTTTCTATGCTTTCGTGATTTAATTTTGATAGCTTATCTAGTGTAGAAATTTCAATGGTGTTTGTTGTGATATTGTCTTTTTCATCTCTGATTTATTTGGGTCTTCTCTTTTTCATTTCTTGGTTAATATACCTAAAGATTTATTAATTTTGTCAGTCTTCACAAAAACAACTCTTCATTGATCTTTTGTGTTTTTTATTCTACATTTTATTTTTTCTGGATCTTTGTTATTGTTTTTTACTTTCTATTAATTTGTGGTTTGGTCTGCTTTTCCTTTTCTAATTCCTTAAGTTGTATAATTTGTCTTCTTCTTTTTTTCCTAACTGGGTTATTTCTGCTCTTGAGCCCCTCCACTGTATTTTTTAACTTCATTTCTGATTGGTTCTTTTTTGTTATTTCCATCTTTTTACTAAATTTCCCATTTATATCATAAATTGTGTTCCAAATTTCATTGAATTATCTATCTATATTATTTTCTATCTTATTAGGTGTCCTTAAAATCATGATTTTTTAATTCTTTGTGATGCAATTTGTTAGTGAATTATGTTCCTTTAGAGAGTCATGTTATCTTCTTTTTCATGCTTCTTACATCCTTGCATTGGTATTTGTATCTGGTGAGTCTATTTCCTCTATCAATTGTACCAGGTGGCATTTGTAGTAAAATAATTTCTACTGGAGATATGTCCATGGGTTTTAGTTGGATATACCACATTGACTTTGGTTCAAAGGAAGGTGCTTCACTGTAGTATCCATGTAGTTTCTTCAGTTAACATAATGTTGGTGATGTCTGCAGGTATCTTTTATGTCCTGGGCTGCAAGGGTTGTGGTATTGAACCACCAGATGAAATGCTCTTCTCTTGAGTGGAATAGGTTTACTGGAAATTCTGGGTATGCTGTGCCCAGCTAACAAGATGGAGTACCCATCAGTTTCTGTGCGATATAAGAGGAGGGCTACATGGTAAGCCCAGATGGGTTGAGAAAAGAGTTCTCAGTAGTGTAGGAGGGTGACTTTTGGTGTCTGAGAGCTGCCTTGTAGCCAGGCCATTCCAGGAGGCCCAGGTGGGGTATTATCAGTGCCCAGGGTTTTGAGGTAAACTTATGAGAACTTCAGGAATCCATCTACTCAGGAAGTTTCTCCTAGCTGCTTTCTGAGACTGGGTAGGCAGGGTCAAATGTCTGATTCTAAGGGCCCTAGTGGGCTGAGCTCCAGAGAAAGATCTGCTCAACTCTTTCTAGTACCCACAGGAGAGTGGACATGGTCATTCAATTGTGGGCCAGGGGCTTTTTCTGGCTGAGACATTCTCAAAAGCCTGGTTAGCTGCTTTCCACACTGGTAGGTGTATGGCCAGGACTGATATTCTGCTTTCTGGGCCTATGTGAACTGAGCTGTTCATGGTGGGCTGCCTGGCTATTTTGTAGCATCAAGTATATGTGGGCAGGACATCTTAGCTGTTTCTGTGGCAGCAAAAAGGTGGGAAGGGCCTAGAGCCTAGGATGGGTCAGCAGGGCTTCCTGGATACTTATGGGGTATAAAGAGGGTAGGAAAGCCTGCCATACTTTATCTGAGGGCTTCTACAGTCTGTGGTGCTCAATATGGGCTGTCAATTTATTTCCCAGGACTGTGGGAAGGTAGGCAGTTTATCTGGACAAGTTCACAGGGTTGGGTCAGCAGAGCTGCTGGGGAAACTGCCAGCTACTTCAGAGGACTTTGAGTGGATGGGGTTTCAAGATGGCTCCATGAAGCCAAAGCCTGGGAGGCAGAATGCACAATATGGTCTGGGCTCTTTCTCCAAGGCAATAAAACCACATGCTAAGCTAGTAGTTCTCCAAACTCAGCTCAGGGATGGGGAGGTCCAAAGGGTCCTGCAAAAGTAAATGCTTTGGGTATCTGTGGCATGAATGGAGATTGCCAGGGGCCTCATCTTACCCTTTCCCTCCAAGCAAAGTCCCTCTTGGCTTGAAATTGGAACAGTAGATGCTGTGTTGCTTAGTTTCCTTCTTTACAAGGCCATTGTGTCTCTTCATGCCCTAAAACATCTTTGCCACATCTCCACTGCATTCTAATACTCTGCCTCAAACATTCCATGAGATAGCTATTGTCTCTTTCTTCTTTTTATCCTTTGTTGTGGAGGGAGGTACTCCAGGCACTTCTAGTTATTCATCTTTCTCAACAATCCTATTAACTAGTCATTTGACCTTGGGCAAGATACTTAACCTCTGAACCTCAGTTACTGCAACTGTGAAGTGGGAATAACAATGAAAGCTAAGCAAATATATTGCACAAGAAATGTGAAAGCAGACTTATGGCACCAACACATTATTGCACACATCTGGTATTTAGTGAGTAATGAACAACTCTGAGTCTCCTTCCTTCCATGTTTAAAAAATTCAAAATTATTTTAAATTACTAGATTTTTTTAGTTATAATGTCTGGATTTCAGAGGGGGGAAGTATGTTTGTGCTATAATAAATTTAGAATCAGCAACCATTTGCACATATTATTTTGTTAATTATTCAAGGTCCTGCACTTAGGCTTCGAAGGATGAAAAGACTGAGACCTAGCCCTTAAATTTAGGAGGGTATGATCTAGTAAGTGATACATACTTGTAAAATGAACAAAATTTGGATAGAAAGAAAGTGATAAAATAAAAACAAGGATGTATGAGAGCACAGCAGTTTCCTATTAGGAAACTCAAGGATGTCTACTCAGGTATTTGGTCATTTGAAGTGGGCGTTAAAGATAGAACATTATTTCCCCAGGCAAAATTTGCTTGGGAATGCTGAAACTGAATAAACCATACAAGTTGAGCACCCCTAATCCAAAAATCTGAGCACCTCTAATGCTCTGAAATCCAAAACTTTTTGAACATCCACATCATCCTCAAGAAGTTTCAGATTTCTGAACACTTCGGATTTCAGATTAGAAATGCTCAACCAGTAAAGTCTATGCATTTATTCTACAAAGCCAAGAACCTGGGAGGTTCAGGGACAGACAAGTGGTCCAAAGTGATTGGAATCTAAGGGATGCAGAAAGGTGAGGTAACTTTCAGTGTTTCCATGTTGGATGACTAAATGAAGAGATCAGTGTGTAGAAAGACTGTTAGAAGAAAGATGAGTTATGAGGAAAGAGGAGATAGGAGAAAATGTGTCCAAATTTGGGTGAGTTGATTTGGGAGGCTGGCAGAAGTACCATATGGGGATATGCAGCAAGCAGTTAGGAATTTGGAGTAGGTTGGAATATTTTGACTCAAGAGCTCTGTCTGCCAAACCAAATGTCCTTCCTATAACTATATGAATATGCACTAGAGAATATTTTAGAGATAACAGCCTTGAAAATTGAAATAATCACTTGACAGGCTATTTTTCTACCCTAAGAGTTGAATACCTTTCTTTCTAATTATTCTTATTTATGTATCCTGTGAATTTTTCACACACACTCTTACTGTTACACTTGTTATATATACCTGTTTCAGAAAGCATTGAAAATGTATCATGTAGCTCTTCTCAATTATGCCCCACAGAAGTGATAATTAAGGCTTTATCTTTTTAGATAGACTGCTTCCAACTTTTTGGCCAAACAGTTCTTTTGGAATAAACTTGTAAAGAGTTCTGAAAACATTTTTTTCAAAGTCAAGAAAATGTGTTATGAGTTAACTAGGCCTGAAGAATACCCTGGATTTCATTGTTCTAAATATCTGGATTGTGATCTTATACATCCTTGGAAAACCAGACTAAGGATACTTAATAATGAACGTTTAATGTTTAGGACAAATACTGCCTTTTCATGATGACTTGTTTCTCTTAAAAATTTGTATCTGGCGGGAATTGACATTTTTTCTTTTTTTTCTCTCGATCCCAGCCACTAGATCAAAACTGATATAGATTAGGCCAGTCTTTTTGGCTAACTTTTAAGTGTCTTGAAAGTTTTCTTATATAGCTGGTGACTTTTATTAAGCTTTGAAATATCACGGTAACTGTAGAAACACTAAACTATTTTTTTTTCTTTTTCAATATGCTAGAGTATTTGTAGAGAATTTCAGATTATTGTTCTAAGGAAAAAAATGAACATTAATAAAGCATTTTTAATTCATTTTTTCAACTTCTGCTTTTTACTTTTGGAAAATTTTAACTTATATTTTCCAACTTTTGTGATACTATTTCAGCACCAGTAAAAATTAGTTACATTGATTATTCATACTTCCAGAGAGAGACTCAAACAAAAGACCTTTCAAAATGCCACTTTTGTGTATGTTCTCAAAAGCATCACATATAGTGGATTCTGGGAAATGGTGCCTGTACTTATTATTTCTCTTGCTCTCTTTTCTATAAGCAATTTCTCTGCCTTTCCTATATGCAGTAGTGGACTTCTGGGTACCATTGAGGTTGGGGCTCTAGAGGAGAGCCGAGCTGGGACTTCTTCAGTAGTCACATAAGAGGCCAATATCTCTCTGGGCATTCATTCCTTGAGCATCAGAACTTGGAGGGTGCAGGGGAGCTTGGCTCACCATGGTCAGAATTATAGCATATGATTTACTGTAAAATAGTCTTTCTGGCCCCAGCAGCCCAGTGAAAATAAAAAAAAAAATTTAAAAAAAGGAAAGACTAAGGCCTACCTACTCCCAAGGCGAGGGGGTAGTGATATGCCTGAGTTTGGGTAGTGGCAACCACGTGCAACACAAAGCCAGCTCACTGAAGTAAAAGATGTTCCACTTTCCATCTCTTGAAGGGCATCTGGTAGAGTTTCCTTCTAAATATCCAGGTCACTATGTTGTCTACTTAGGCAGCTATAACAAAATACCATAGCCTGGGGAGTTTACTTAGCAGAAATTTATTTCTCATAGTTTTGGAAGCTGGGCATTTCCAGGTCCAGGCACTAGCACAATCAGTGTCAGATCAGGGCTCACTGGATCACTGACAGTCATCCTTTCCCTATAACCCCACATGATGGAAAGAGCAATGGATTTCCCTGGGGTCTTTTAAAAGTTCACTATTCCCATTCATGGGAAATGAGGGAGAGAGGATAGGGAGTGTGATCAAACAAAGGTGTCCTCCCAAAACAGTACTTTTAGAGGAAATAGACTACAACTCTCACATAAGAACAAAGTGAGCAATCAAAAATCAAGCACAGTATGAAAAACAGCAAAACAAACTAACAGCAAACCAAACATTAAGCACACATGAGTTTTATGACTTTATAATCCAATAGATTAGAGAAGAGAAAAGTACGCTGAGATCTTAAATAATGAACTTAAAGGAAGGAGCCTTTATCTCAAACCTAGATCCAACATACACAAATGAAAACAGGAGGGAAAAAATTAGGAATCAGAGGTGTCCTCCAGAAGACCCAAATGTGAGTAAGTGGCATTCCAGAAAGGAAAAGGGAATCTCTGTGAGAAAGGAATATATTTTTTTTAATTTCAATAAAACCTACAATGGGTGTGGAGTGGGGAAAGGAATTATTCCAGTTGTCTCTTCTGAGACGGAATAAAGGGGGAGATACAGAGTGTTCTTCAGAGTTTCATCTTCTGGAGGTAGAAAAAGGTGATACGAATAGTTAGTATCTTGTTTTCAATTATTAGTAGAGGAATATATGTCTGAATAAGTTTTAGGAATGGGAAAGCAACCTTCAAAAAATAGAAAATTAAAGTAGAAACTTCAGTTAATAAGGGAAAAAAATGGAGAAGAACAAATCGATGAAACCTGAAAATAAGAAAGAAAAACTATGAAGCAAATACACAATGCCAAAAAGGCAAGCAAAAGGAACAGAGTCAGGTATTTCAATTATTAAACATATGCATAAATGGTTATGCTGACATTAAAAGACAGAGACCTTAGAGAGTTAAGAAAAATCAGCTTTATGCTACTTACAGTATACACAGTTAAATCTGTGATGAAGAAAGCTGAACATAAAAAAAAGGCAATGTGTACTACACTTAGGTAAAACAGAAGAAAGCAGGAGTGGTGATATGAATGCCCCGTGGGTATGAACTGTGGACTTGAATATAGTAAAACCATAAACCGTTCATTAGGCAATTATGAAAGACAAAATTTGCAAAGAAAATAAAAAACTTTGGCCATTTAATGATGTAGACCAAAACCCTTAGCAAACACAGAAAACAAGGAAAACTTATGAAAAATGCAATATTTTGCAGATATTTTCAATTTATCATTTTCTGAGTTGGCCATATCAAGTAAAACCAAAAAATGAGTAATAACAAAGAACTGAACAATCAATAAACTTCATTTAATAGATATGAAGAACCTGTCATATATCAAATAGATTTATATATATATATATATATTTAATATATATAAACATATAATATATGAATACATATAAATTTTAAAATGTGTGTATGTATGAATGAAACACAAAAATTCATAATTTATAGACTGAGCAAAATTTTCAAAGTAGAAATTTTTCAGGCAAATTTCTCAGCTTATAATCAAATAAAAATTTAAAGTAATTTACAAAATGGTGACCCTCCCCAAAATTCTTGGCCCTATTCTCATACCAAATATTTAAGATCTAGTAATATCCAGAATCAGAGAATAAGCAGAAAAAAAGAGAAAAATGAAAAAGAACCAAAAAGTACCAAAATTTAGGGAGAAAAAAGTCTTAAAAAGATTTGATAAAAACTTGTGCTATGGAAGATTGAAGGAGACCCTCATCATTATACAGAATACATGTATGATGATGTGAGGCGGGAAAAAAAAGAAGTGTGTCACATTAGATTGGGTAGAGAGAAGTGATGGGAGGGGAGGGGAGGGGAAGGGGGGATAGGAAGGACAGCAGAATAAAATAGACACTAGTATTGCTGTATGTATATATGTGACTGTATGACCAATGTGATTCTGCAACCCGTACACTCAGTAAAATGAGAAATTATACCCCTTTTGATTCAAATGCATGATATGTGAAGATCATTGTACTGTCGTGTGTAACTAATAAAAAAAAAACCTTGTGCTAACCAAATGAAAAACAAGGTAGAAAGTAGAAATAGATTTCAAAAATATCTGTAAAGTAAAATTAAGCCCCCTCAAGAGTCTGATGAGGGAAACTGGAATACAGAAAGAGAGAAGTGTCTATTTGAAGAAATAAGTTAAAAGGCATAGGCAGAGGTGCAGAAGAGACTGGAATAAAATGATGTTAAGTGAATATAACACACTTATGGCAGCCACATGAAGTAACAGAAGAAAATTATAAAGGACCTCATTGATCCCCCCCACATACACACACACTGCAAAGAAGGACACTTGGATAAAAAAAGATATTAGAAAAATATTGAGTTCAGTTCAAGAAGAGCCCACCTCTTCTTTGACCCTTCTGAAAACTCTGCTTCACCCAGTGCAGGAAGAGCTGCTGCCCTGGCCATGCACCTGGGGCACCCAGGGCTGTCATTTTCACAGAAGCAGATGGAGGTTGCCAGGTTGAACATTTCAGAAACTCAGAGTCAGAGAATCTAAATTAAAAATCAAATTGGTCTCATTTGTGCACTTTTGAATATGTGTCTCACAGCCAAAAATAAGTCTTCAGAAACATTATAACTGCGAAAAATAGACCTGTGAAAACCAAGCCTTTTCCTAGCTCTTCCTCTGAGCAGCATGCCTGATACTGCTATTGGAAGGAAAGAGCATCAGTGTTCAGATATTAAAATGTGTCTCAGTAAATGTGTTCCCAAAAACTTATGGGTAAATCAAAATTTGTTCATTCATATCTTTCCATCCATTTGCATTAGCATTTTGCAGATGACTTAGCCTCGTTACATTTTTTCTTTTGAATTGATAATGCCTGATAATGTTTTTGTTTCAAATTTCTCTCAGCCCCTTTGTTCATGTAATGAACTATAAAACACTTTCACTAGTGATGGCCTCAACAAACTATACTGCACATCCTGACTTCTTTTTTTTATTGGTTGCTCAAAACATTACAATACTCTTGACATATCATATTTCATAAATTTGATTCTTTTATTATTGTTTTTATTTGTTCTTTTTAGTTACATATGATCACAGGATATATTTTGGCACAGCATACATATATGAAATGTAACTTCCGATTCTTGTTGTTGTACATGATCTGAAGTTACGCTGGTCATATATTCATACATGGACATAGGAAAGTTATGTCCAGTTCATTCTACTGTCTTTCCCACTCCCATCCCCCACCCTTACCCTTGTAAGTCCTGACTTCTCACCATAGCTGGAGGGTCCCATCTCCAGAACTCAAAACCAACTGTTCTGCACTCCACAACAATCTACAGTCCATGAGGAGCAGGTGATACCCTTTACAGACGAACCAGCAAAAGCTCAACCCTGCATTCCTCTACCTATTTGACACTTACCAAATCTGTCATTTTTTTAAAAAAAATCCCGTCGACTTGGAGTCAAGGCAAAACTTCACCCTTATTGCCTTTATGGCTTTGAATAATTCACTTAATTTCTCTGACCCTCAATTTCCTCATCTAAAGAATATAGATACTAAAGCTTGCCTTTAACCAGATCATTATGAGGATCAAATTTTAAAAGGAACAATGTATGAGAAAGTGGGTTGCATACCATAAGCATGCCTGCTACATCTCCAAGTGGCTGTCCTGAAGGCATCTAAGACATTGCATGTCTGATATTAGTTACTCATAGTCTCCCATAAATTGAGTCCTCTTTGCACATTTTATATCTCAGTTCATGGTCATTCTTGGCTCTTCTTCTCCCATCTTCTTATTCATCCACTGGCCAATAAGTCTTTTAGGATCTAATAAATATTTTAAATATCTTTATCAACCTATGCATTTGTAATATCATTGCTCCATTTATGGTCTTATCTTCTCTTGGCTATATTATTGTCAAAGCTACCCAAATGTTTTCTTGGGGAAAACAAAACTAACAGGTATCTATATCAATCACTGACACTCGGCATAATCCCATGAGAGAGATTTACTTTATTTCATAGATAAGTAAACTGAGGCTACAAGATGCTGAGTACCTTTCCCAAGGTGCATGTAGCAGATATTTGTCATGGTTGGCTCTGAACTTCACATTCTCTAATTCTAAATTCATGCTCTTTCTACTATGCATGTTGTTTCCAGGAAAAAAAAAATTTATAAAGAGGACTTATTCATCTCTTCTCCTCAACTTCTTTCTTCCTCACAGGTTCTAAAGTTACATAGAGGTGAGGAATCAATCTAGACTGAGTACTGAGTACATTTTTCCTACATTGATTGCTCTACTCCTGGGTTCCTCAACCTTGGTACTGTTGACATTTGGCAATGGATAATTTTTTATTGTGGGAGTTAGACTCTTCATTGTAAGAAGTCTCATCAGCATCTCTAGTCTCTATCCATCAAATACCAATAGCATCCATTTCTCAAATTTGTGACAAAAATGAATCTCTCCAGACATTGCAAAGTATTCTTGATGAAATTTTTCTTGATTCAGAACTGCTGTCCCGCTCCTAAGGTCATCCTAGCCCTATTGATTGTGCTTTTAAAAATCACACCTAGAGATGAAGATGGTGGGGGAGCTTCTGTGGTTTATATATGTTCCCCAAAATTCATGCGTTGGAAACTTAATCCCCAATGTTACAATATTTGGATTAGTTGCCCTTATAAAGGACTTGAAGGATGGAGTTCCCGGTTTTTTTACCCCACCAACTTCTGCCATGTGAGAATACAATGTTCCTCCCCTCAAGAGGATGCAATGTTCAAAATGTCGTCTGGGAGGCAGAGATAAGGTTCTTACCAGCCATTGCACATGCCTACATACACCTTGATCTTGGACTTTCCAATCTCCAGAGCTGTGAGAAATAAATTTTGGTTCATTATAAGTTGCCCAATATCAGGTATTCTGTTATAGCAGCACAAACAGATGAAGACAGGGTCCAAATTTCCTTTAGGTAAGAGTTGATGAATGCCAGTGTTTGGAGTGGTTTATTGCTGGGCTTGTTGGTCCTGATATCTGGTTTTTGATTGCCTTCTAGCAAATTATCTTCTTCACTCACTTGTTTAAGTAACTTTGACCCCACTCAACAGACTTACTAAAAGACCTACTTCCTACATAACTTGGTATTTTACCTTAGCTGCACTGCTGCTCTAGAACTGATATATTCCAGTTCTCCATACAAGTTGTGAGGGGCAATTTGGGCTAGACAATCATCCCCTGTTACTCACTCAGAACACTTAAGTGTTGCTATGAGGGTATTTTGTAGAGGTGATTAGTGTCCAAGATCCTTGACTTTAAGTAAGGGAGATTATTTCAGGTAATCTGGGTGAGTCTTATTCAATCAGTTAAAGGTCCTTAAAAGGAGAATTGAGGATCTCCTCCAGAAGAAATCCCACCTGTGCACTACAGCTTCAGCTTGTGTGTGGGATTCCCAACCTTCTTTTCCTGATGACCTGGCCTATAGATGTCAGAGCTGCTTAACCAATCTGTGTAATCACATGTATTGTTCCTGGTAATAAATCTCTTAATATATATTTTCTGCAGATTCTTCTCTCTGGTAGAACCTGACCAATAATTGAATCTTGCCCATGAATGGTCCACGTCCATGGTTAAATCTGAGCTATTTCCTATAAGAATTTCCTTATTGCCATCCTGCCTCTGAATCTCTACTTGCTCACAGAGGTAGACACTAAAGACCCCTCCAACACCAGTTACCTCCCTACCTGCAGGTCCTCTTGTCATCTACCATGAGATTTCTAGATACCAACTGCACACTGAATGACCTTGCCTTCCGATATCTATCTTCCTGAGCTGTTCAAACCACCTCCTCTTAATAATGGATGTGGCCACTCTCAAGTTCTTTCCACCCTCAATCTCCCTCATCTTATTTCAAATGAGATCCAAGGACTAGTGCTACCTGAACAAAAACATTGATTAGAAGTTCAGAGAAAGAATGAAAAGCCCTTTCCTTACTCAATATATTTCAGTCTTGGAAGGGAAAAATAATACAGGCAAAGAAGGGGATAGTGTTGTTTGCTTGTTTATTGTGTTTTGATAATTTTCTCCTCTAACTGTAGAGAATACATATGTTATAATCCCATCAACACTTTATTAAATTGTTGATAGTTTTCCCCAGAGAATTATATAGTCCATATAGAAACAAGTATTCATCTTGGAATTTTTTTTCTTTTTTCTTTTGAGAGAGAGAGAGAAATTTTTAATATTTATTTTTTAGTTTTTGGTGGACACAACATCTTTATTTTATTTTTATGTGGTGCTGAGGGTCAAACCCAGCACCCCACGCATGCTAGGCGAGTGCGCTACCGATTGAGCCATAATCAACAAAAACAGAATTTGAAATAATATTATCTTTTTAATATCCCAGCCTCTACTAATAGTAATACTGGAAATGTCCATTAATAAATGCAATGACTTAGCAAATTAGTTTCTATATAAAGCACATTTATTAAAATGAGTTTCATTTGTACTGGAATCTGTACTCAGTACAGTAGCTTTTTGATTTACCACAGGGTATGTCTAGGTAAAACCATTATAAATTGAAAATATCATTAGCTAAAGTTATTTAACATACCGAATACTGTATTAGTCTGCTGTTTCTATAACAAAACACCCGAGGTTGGGAACTTTATAAGTAAAAGAGATTCATTTAGCTCATAGTTCTGCAGGTTCAAGGGCATGATGGCTGCCATAAGTTCAGCTCTGGTGAGGACTCATGGAAGACGACATCACAAAGACAAGAGCATGTGAGAGAGAGAGAGAAACCACATCGTAAGACAGGAAGCCAGCAGGACTGTGGAGGAGAAAGACTTATTCTTTTATAACAGGTCTCTCTGCAGAACTAACCACAGTCCCAATAGAACTATCTTAATCCCTTCTGAGGGCAGCACCACCAATGATCTGAAGCACCACCTCCCACTAGGCCCTTCCTGTTAGCAGCATGACACTGTAGAGCAGCCTTCCAACACTCAAACTCTTGGAAATAAATCACTTACAGACAACAGTACCTGGTGAGCATCACAGTTTAGCAAGACAGAACACTGTAAGTTGTTCCACAGATGTGGGGTCAGTTGGGAACTGTGGCTTGCTGTCATTGTCCAGCACCTCCAGAGAGTATCTTACTACATATTGTTAGCCTAGGAGAAGATCAGAATTTAAAGTACAGATTTTATGAACGCATATCACTTTTGCATTATTGTAAGCTTGAAAAATTAAAAATCAAACCATCATAACTCAACATCCTTCTGCCAATGTGTTATGTCCAGAGCTGAGATCCTTGGAAGTTGTCAGAGGGTATGAGGCACCAGGGGTAGAAGGCTCAGAACCTCTTGTAATCTGCAATGATGACTCCTATGTTTGGCTCTGTCTTCCAGATAGACTGGGCAGGGAAAGCGTTCACCACCATTCAAGGGATTTATTTCCCAGAATTCAGCTGATGAGATAAGTAGTGTAAAAAGAAACTTATTAAGAAGTAAAAACTCCAATAATCTGGGTTACTTTAATTTCAGCATATGCTTTCACAGTATATTAAGTACTAAAAAATGTTCATATTTTTTGGTCTCAATGATTTGTGATGATAGGCACATTGAATTAGAAATGTGCTAAAACAACAACAGTAGTTTGGGACCAAAATGCATTCACCCCTCAACATCAGCTTGGATCATACTGCTTTTTTTACAGCATGTGCCATTGCTCACAAAAGCATAAGTTCAATATTTGCAAGGAAAACATGCGATCCCACAGTGAAAGCATCACCGCTGTAAATATTTTCATGTTCTAATGGGGACCTTGGGGTGTTGTTCTACGAAACAATATCCCTTTCTTATGTGCTAGAGATAGAGAACAGGGATTTGGAGCCTTATTATTATTATTGGTTCACGTTTTTCTTGAATGTCAGCGTCAGCACATCTGGCTCAGTGGATCATGGGTTTTTTTTTCCCCTTATGTATTTCCTATCTTTGCCCTTTTTGTGTGTGTGTGCGTGTGTTTTTTTCCCCTCTCTAGAATTACTTACCTTATTCAATACAACCTAAATTCCAAAGACAGTCAGATATGCATGTATCATTTAAAATTTAAAGAGAAGTGGAACATAAATAGCCACAGTGTTGTCTTTATTTCAGTTTTCCCAGCTAGGTAGTTCTGCTTTTTATTCAAGTAGAATATTCCCTGAGGAATTTTGGACAAATCACTCCAGCTACCTCTAGAGTGATTCCAGTACTTGTCGTGGAGATGTCCCATACAGTTTTCTTCCCTGGTCCCGCATGCTCCCCAAACTGGACTTATCTCTGTTCTTGAAACAGATTCTGTGCTTTCTCTCTTCCGTGGCTTTTCTCACATCTCAACTGGCTGCTATCCAAGAATTCCCATCTCTCCCCCGCCGCCCCCGCCCGCATGTTCCTCCAATAAACTGAAATGCCTCTTGCTCCATAGAGCCCTCCAAGATTACTCTAGAAGGAAATCCTCTCTTCTTCCTTGGAGTCCCTTTCACCATTTTGTCACAGTTCCCATTTCATACCATGCATTATAATCCTTTGTCTATAATTAGACTCCTTGAAGACACAACTCTGGCTTAATTGCTCTTTAAAATTCCGCAGCACCTAGCAGAGTACTTAGTACTAGTGAACGCCAAGTAAATATTGATAAATTGAAAGACTAAATGAATTTATGGCACAATTTAGCTGTTCGCAGCAGTCTTGTTATGTTTGCCAACAAGTGGTTTCTGCATAAGAGATACTTATACAGCTGCAGGATAGGAAGCTTCAGTGGGGTGGCATCAGTATGTTGAAACACCAAAGACATAGGAACTGTCACGGAAGGTCAGTTCAATGAAATCCACCCCTGCAGGGCCTACTATTTGCAAGTTACTCAGAAGATTTGAGCCACACATCATTGAATAATAATAGCAACTCATGCATGTATAGCATTTCATTCCCACATAGGCTACTTTAATAAGCAAGTTCTTTTTGGTTCTGTTCCTACCCAGTTACACAGTAGTAGTGTCTCCAGGAGAATCTTTGAAAGTACAAGGCCACAACAGATAATGTCTCTGCTGCTTAAGTGGATTTGGGGAGGTCAGGATTATTTTTTTCAGAATGATTTTATACATCACATTACATAATGAGAGCTGAAGAACCAAAGAGCTTTTCTTTGGCCAATTGATAGGAGACTAGAGAAGGTGTGATATTTTTGAAATAATAAATGTCACTTCACAAGTGTTTTCTTTCCTTTTTTTTTTCTGGTTTTTGATATCTTAGGAGTTCTTTCTCCCTCCCCTACTCACCAAACTTCTGGCTGTTCTCCAAAAATTACTTGTCAGTAAAAATCGCTCACACAGTGAAATAAAAACCCTAAGCAGATAAAAGAAAAGAGATAAATCACTTGCCAACCTAAATGCTTCAATAGTGAGTTTATTACCTTGTGTTTCTTTTTTTATACTTTAAAGTTCTCAAACTTTCTAATATGGTATAATTGATTGGTGGGTAAGTTTTTGTGTGTGTGTCATTTTTTTTTTTTTGGTGAAGAATTCAGAGTTAGGATCATTTAATAAAAGGGAATTGTTATACTCCATTATAAGTTTTTATAGGGAAGAGACTTATTTAAGGGAAGAGGCTCAGTGTTATTAATTGTAGTAATGCCTACTTATATTCTATATTTTAAATTTTGAGACTCCATGAAGTTGCTGAGTTGGCCCTTTTTATTTATACTAAAGTATAAATAGGAGCTTTGTCTTCCAAACGTCTCCATTCCTTCTCCACATTGTTCAGAATGGTTGCATACTGTATTCTTTCACTGTTTCAATCACACCACAAGTCAAGAGATTCATTTTTCTTTCTTCACTTAACTGTGTGGAATGCATGGGTGACACTCACCAAATGTCCTTTGAGGAGAAAGTAATAATGCTTTAAAATGCATTTCCAAATTTAAGTCATCTACTTTTGGCAACTTTGGAGAATATCTTTGCCAGCTCTTAGGAAGTTCTAGGTTTTCCAGGTTTTCATTTTAGGGTGGGGGAAAAAAAGAGGCTGTACTAATAATTCTCCTACATAAGTCAAGCAAAGATATTTTTCTTATCTCAAATGAGTTCTTCTATGGCTATTAGCTTTAATTAGAGAGCTGACATACAATTACATGTAAATAGTGAGGCAATGAGTTTTCTCTCTCAAAAAAGAGAGAAAAGAAAAATTTCAAGAAGCATTGAAGGGTTTAACTGAGACAGGGGAGAAGTGATCAGCATTTTATTTCTTACAGGTGATATTCAAAGTATGAAGTCAAGCATGATAGTAGCTGTCTGCAAAGTGCCAAGTGTTTCCACTGGAAGACATGAGTGAAAACTGGCTATGGAATGAGGGTTGCTTGGGTAACATTATTCAGCAGCCATTACTATCTTTAGCCAGAGCAGGGATCAGTGAGAAAGCATGGGATACATGAATCTTTTTTTCTAGAATAGACCTTAATTACCTGCCTTGACTTCTATCACTGTGCCCTCCACTCCCTATTCCCCTGCTTATTGTTTCTGTGGTCTTTTTCTCTGTCCTTCTCTGTAAAGTTGTCAGAAAGAGCTATTGTGGAAGTACGTGAACCATTCATATCGAGAGCCTCCTCCCATCCCAAAGAGTGGCCTTTTTAAAGTAACTTCAGCACTTTCCTGTCAATCAGGAATTTGCTTTTTGAGTAGGAGTTCCAAAAGCATCAAGACAAAAAAAAAAAGAGTCACTTAGATCTCTGTTTTGATTGGCTGAGTCCCTTTAAATAATTTATATATGACTGTAATCACAATATTTCTTGCCTGATGAGCTTCTATACTGGAATCAATGATGGGGAAAAAAACCAATACGCTAAGTTGTTGATAGTAACCCCTGGGGAAAATATTTCTCTACTAAGGCATTCTTACTATAACTATTGGAGATCTGGAAATGTAACAAAAAATTGAAATTATGAAACCACTGAAGGAAACTATTGCTTGTAATCGCCGTCATCTTTCTCACAGCTTGACTGGATGACAGCTTGATAGGTTTATTGCAGTTGGCATTGGATTGTTTTGGCTCACTAAATGGCAGCTATCTCATATGCCCTTGATTGTGCTCAAATTAATCAAAGTCTTTTGAAGTGATGGCTTTTGTGTACAGGGTGAAACAACATCATTTTAAAGATTGTTGCATCTTAAAATGATACAGAAATATGAAGCCACTTAAAAGACAAAGTTTTTGCTGAGGGTGCTGCTTAGCCTTATGAAAGACTTTGTGTCTAAGGTTTTTTTCATATTTTTCTAATAACATAATCTATTAATAGTGCTGCAAGTATGTGCATGGTTCACATCACGAAGACTGCTCTCAGCAAACATTTTTTGAATATGATATAGCACAATGTAAAACAACAATTCCAAATTGTCTGATTCTAAAGCCAGAAAAGTATATACACTTAAATGTCACATTTTTCCATTTTTATATGTCATGAGGGGGAAAGGTGAAAAATGGCTAAATCATAACAGCGTGAGTTGCTGATCAGGCCAACCGTTAATATTCAAGGCACCTGCAACAATGAAAAAAAATCAAAATTAATGAAAAATGATCCTCTAACTCACTGGACTCTATTCTGCTTGGTGCCCCAGCCATGCTCTGATGGAGAGTAGATTGCTTAGGGAGGTACATTAATTATTTCAGGCCACTAGGTTATAATGCATTAAGGCCACCGGGCACTATCTGACATTTGAGGACAGGCTTAGTAAGTGGGCACACAGAGTCCATTTAATTGATAGTTATGTAAAGTTATGGGCCACCTGTCACATTTTTAATTCAATTCTCTGAAATGACTTCAGTGGCCTTACTAGAATGGCATTCCTATGTGTTATAAGAGTCTGATATTTCTACTAGCCCTGTAGATCTGTTATTTAAAAAAAGATTCAGAATAGTTGATATTCATACTTGCTCTCTCCAAAAAATATGAGAAAATTAAATCAGGTCTTTTCCACTGTTTTATTCATATAGAAAATAAAGTACAGGGATTTGGAAAGGTGTTCCAAATTATAGTACCACGTAAGGGAGATTGGTTAAAGGCATTGTTGATCTGTTGTTTGGGTATTTGGTAAACTTCAGGAAGGAAATCTAATTCAGCAAATGTACAGCATATTTTATTGTCTGTAAAATACCTTCAATTACAAAACACATTTAACATAGTGCTCTGAAAGGAATAAAGATTCCATTCTGAAACATTCCCTTTTTATTTTACATAAAATATGGAAAACTTTGCCCTAGAACTCAATAAATATGGTATTTCACAGACTCAAGACAAAAAGTGTGTTTTTAAGGAAATGGCTTAATCAGACTCGATAAAAAATCGATTCTTCCCTAAAGTCTTCCTGCCTTTTCCATCCACCAATTTGATATCTGAATCATGGGATTTCTCAGAGGAGATGGTCCATTGTATATGCCTATTTTGTGAACCCAGAACCCTTTCATAACTGATACATGAAAAGTACATTCGCCAATTCATGTTTTAAAAAGTTCTATGCAAAAGAAATAATGGATGGAAAATTTTCCCATAAATACCTAGAACAAATTTGTCAGTAATAGATTAATTTTTAAAGACATATAAAGACATGCCAGTTACATATCCTAGTTTCTATGAAGCTTTAACTCATAACATTTTCCTACTGTATGTACTCAAAAGCTAAGTCCTAAGATAATCTTGAAATGCATACAGTTATCCATAATTATTTGGAGTAATAAAAGCAAAGGAAAACTAACCACTCACTGTTTAATAAACACAAACAATTGTTAGATGCTGATAGCACTATTCATGATAGCAATTAATTTTCTGGTCATCAGTAGTAAAACTATTAAGAGAACAAAATGAAAAGGTGTGAAGGGATCAGAATGTAATTGATTTACTCCACAAAGTTTCTAGATTGACAGCTGCACTGTTGTTACAGGTCAAGGCAGTGAAAGCACAGTATTTCCTTCATCTGTCAGTCAATCACTAGATAAACTTGAGTCCCTACTAAGGACCAAGGCCAGGGCTGATCTTCTGAGGCTATCAGCAAAGTAGCTATTAGGATTTTCATTACTATATTCCCAAAGTGATTTAAAAATGGGAAAATGCAATCAGTGTTTTGTTGATTATTACTTTAAAGTAGCAGATCTTAACCCTAGCTATGCATTAGAATCATCTAGGGAGCTTTTGAAAAATCCAGATGCCTAGGCCCACCCCCAGAGATTTGGATTTAATTGGTTTGGGGTGAAGTACTAGCAAAGGTATTCTTTAAAAGCTCCCTAGATGATTTTAATGTGCAACCAAGGTCAAGAACCAGTGCTCTAAAAGAAGATAAAATTCCACTGTTCATCCCTACTGAAAATAGAAGTTTTCAGCCACTTTCAGAGAGCCACATTCCTCTTTTTTCCCAAGATAGAATCATAGCTTTGTATAAGTGGCACAAAATTTGGGACCAAGAGAACTGGTTCTGATTCCATATCTATCATTTCCTAGGGGGCTGGGGATATAGCTCAGTTGGTTGAGTGCTTACCTAGCATGCACAAGGCTCTAGGTTCAATCCCCAGCACCACCAAAAAAAAAAAAAAAAAAAAGAAAAAGAGTCTATCATTTCCTAGCTGAGTAACATTGGACAGGGGAATCTTTTAAAACAGAATCACAATATCACCTTTCTCACCTTCCAAGATTTGGGGCAGAATTAAACAAGATAATGTATAAGAAAGCCCTGTGGAAATGGTGAAACTGTTATTAGTCTCACAGACTGTATCTATTAACACTAATTGACATGTGAGACAAGGATAACTAAGATCAGTACTAGTGATTCTTCAAATATAGTATTTTGTCAGACTCTTTTCACCTCTCCAGAGCTATTCATTCAGGGCACATGTATTTGCAAAAGAGAAATAAAATGTGCAGAGTTCAAGTTCAACTCTGCTCTTATCTGCAAACAGCTGGGAGAACTCTGAAAAACCAAACGCAAGTAAGGCTTCCTGTACTGCCGGAGGGGTCTAAAAGTAGCTCACACAGATTTCCTTACACTGGCACAGCATTTTTTCCCTCTAAAACGTCCGCTTAGCACAACAAATTCTTTGCTGAGGTGCCTTCCTCCACAAGCAATAAGCCACTTTGAGCAATGCTTTCTAAAGCTTTTGCCTCTCTGCAGTCATTATCTGCAAACAGACCAACTCTTCACAATCAGCTCCTTCCTAAGGACCAAATGGGTGAACTGTCCCTTGCCAGGTTGTATGAATGATGGAGGAATCCCCTGACAGAGTGGCTGCTTCACCCCAGGAAAGAGACAATCTGAACCAGGCAATGGAAGCCACCCAATAAAATAATCAGAGAATAGGATGATGCCTAATGAGGCAATGAGGGCTTTTATAGACAGCAAATGTGAAAGCTTTTGCTGCAAAGAACTGACAGGCTGTTTGCAAGCTGATTATTTTCAAAAGCATGGAAACAGGGAGGACAAGAAAGTGTTAATGTTTGCTACAGTAATAAGCACCAATTCATTAAAAGAACAAAAAGATCTCTTCCTTTTCTTCCTCTGTAAAGGTGTAAAGGGTATCAGCTATGGTATTGATGTTGCCAGTCAGACTTCCAGAAGGAGAAAAAGTACTGTCTGCTTTACCTGCTTGGAAACTGGTTTCCAGGAACTTAGGTCTCTTCCTTGAACTCTTTTTTTGTTTGTTTGTTTTAAAGGAAAAAAGGTAGAACTGTTTCTTTGAGTAAACTAAACATTCATAGTATCCTGATTAATGTCCTGGTTCCAGAGAGACAGAGTGAAAGCAAAGCAGATCCTGCCATTATATGGTCTTTGATGACTTCTTCAATAACTGCTGAGGTTATAGACCTCCACCCACCCCTCCTGCCCTTCCATGCTCGTGAATGAACTCTCTGATGGCCCAGACCAAAGGCTTCTACACCAAAAAAAATCCTTTGCTTTTCTTTGGTATTTGGATGTTACAAAATGACATCTGTTCTTATTCCTTCTGATACCAATGACTTCTGTACAATTCTTTGTATTTTACAGTCTACTACTTGCATGAATTCTGAAAATATTTTAATGAATAGCCATTGCTATTCAATTTCGTTTATATAGAAATTAAGCCCCAAAGAGTTCAGGTTTCTTGTCCAGCATTACGTCCTGAAAGTGACAAAACAAGACTTGAACCCAGGATTTCTAATTTTAAATCTCATCATATATCCTATGATAGCATCTCTCTCAAGGGGCCACCATGTGGTGACACAGCCTGCTTTCTGTGCATGAATCAAGGTGCCAACTCTTTCCTCAGACAAGGTGATTAAGACCCATGTCACCTTTCTCAGTCACTCCTAGAGGTTAGATAAAATAACAGCTTAAATCACACACACACACACACACACACACACACACACACACACACACGTGTCTTAAGTAAGGTCTATGAATCCACATGGTGTATTTGTGTGTAAGTTGTTTGATAAAATTAGATCATTAAGGACTGAACTGTTTCTACGTTTACATCCGGAGGTGTCAATATCACATTCAGTCACACTGGTTCCTTCTCAGCTACTTGCAGAGCTTCTAAAATGGTACTGTTTTCTAGATTTTACAGTAAGGAGATGTAGCAGCTATACCAATGGTGTTGTTCAAATCTTGTATTTCATAGAAACTGATACATGGGTAGAAATAAAGATGTACCAATGGGACTAAATATGTGTTAAGGAGAATGATTAACTGTTGGTTTCAGAATATTCATTACTAAAATTACAATTATTTAGGTTAAAGTTGAACAGGAAGATTAAATCTAGCCAGATGCACAGGGTATTCACTGATAAATTAGAAAGGCAGTCTCACTCAACAAATGTTTATTATATACCTACTTTGCTTTAGGCTCCAGGCTAGGCATGAGAAATTCTGTAGCAGATGCTATTGGGCCCACCCCATATCTTTACCCGTACCACTTCAGTGCACTCTGATCTTCCAGATGCCAAGAAGGAATGCTACCTGCATTCCTTCACATAGCAGTAAGCTTCAAACAATGCCTGATGGGAAGGGGCCAAAAGTGACTTTGTACATAAGGGACTTCTGCACTAGTTCCCAGAGTTTCCCCAGAGTGAGTAAACTCCAGCCATCCACAGAGGTAACTGGATCCATAATGCACCTGCTACTGGTTATGGTCTCATTCTCCTCTTTATTTCATATCCCCACTTACATACAAATGTTTCCTTTACCTCCCATATAAAATAGATGCTCCTGAGTCATTGTTGTGAGGTAAGTACCTCTAAGGCCCTGGGAACCAATAAGTGTTTTCCTTCAACAACCAATCAGAAGAGGCAACAATTCAGACACCGGGTGATAACTTCTCTAACATGGATACACAGAGGGTCTCTCTGGGAGAATGTGGAAGATTTCAGCACTTCAACACAATCTTCCTATGTGACCGTACCAAGAGAGGTCTACTTGCCTGCTAGATGTTTTCTACAAGAACTGTCTCAGCCACCTTTGTTCTTGTGTTTTTACTCTCTAACCTGAGTTTTCTCACCTGTAAATGAGAGAAAAAGTAGCATCCCCTTAAAGGGATCAAGTCATATCATGTAACATAAATTGCCTAGTGTACTGACATAGGGTATGTGCTTAATATTTAATAAGTTTGCACTTTCACAAATGGACCCAAATCCCTAAATATTCAATAGTTCTCAAAGACTCTTGCACATTTTGGTTCTGTTACCCAGGATTCTCCAGGACAAGTCAGCCCTGCAGTGTTGAGCTCATCCACACTGATTAAACTTTACTATTTTCAGTGTTGGAATGATACTTCTCTAACTTTGTGCCTAAATTCTAGGAGATTTTTTTTTCCATGTAATTTCTTGTAGACATAATATTTCAGTGAGATACTAGCCTACTTGAAGTGAAAAGTACCTTATTTTTAAAAAAATATTTTTTAATTGTCAATGGACCTTTATTTTATTTATTTCTATGCAGTGCTAAGAATTGAACACAGTGCCTCACTCATACTAGGGAAGCATTCTACCACTGAGCCACAACCCCAGGTCAAAAGTACATTATTAATTTAAAAAAAATTCCACTTGCTTTCTGTCCAAACCCCCAAAATCTGGTTTTTAATAATCAGTGAAAATAGACTAAATATCAATAAAACTAATACAAACTAGAAAAAATCAAGTACTACATTTTACATATTAAAAATAAGAAATAATTATTTTATTCTTATCTCCTGCTCTCAACAAATAATTTTAAAATCAAATTCTTTACTTTTATCCAACTTAAATTTAAGGATTATTTTATATTTAACGTATCTCCTACAAGTTGGTATTGTCATCTGCAGGTGTCATTCTAAGACAAGTTCATCTTTAAGAGACAAAAGAGTTTTTATTTCTTCAGTTTTACTTTCTTCTGCAGAAGTTAAAAAAAGCCAAATGGTTTATTATTTAATATTGTTTTCATCAGTTCTTTGGCCCCTAAAGCATTAACCTATCATTTTAATTAACATGTGCCTAATGTGCCAGCAAAATTGATTTTTGAGAGTTATAAAAGACTACACATAAAGGAATATTGTCTGCACTGTAAAATATAAAATAATATAGCCCTGTCTTTTTCAAAGATCACTGATCTTAATTTCCATATTGTGAAAAATACTGGGAAATGTCATAAAAATCTGCATTCAAACACATCAATCAGAGGACACTGGGTAGCAAAGAACAAAGCTTTGTAGAGACAGATTCTGCAAGGCTGGTTGAACCTATCAAGTAGGATTGCTTGTCCTGAAACCAGCTAATATTTAATCAATTAAACAAAGAATAAAATAGGAACCATGAGGAAGATAGGGCAGTGGGCAAAAGTTACTTACTGGAGCAAGATACTAAGAGTCCAAAGCATCCCAGGGTTAATTTAGCACACTTGGCCTCAGCCCTGTATAAAGCTTCAGGACATACATAACCACCTATACCTACGGTCCAGCTGCTGCCTGCAGGTCATTCACAGTACGGAGGAATTGTGGAGAAACAAATGGTAGTTATGTGAAAGAAAGACTCTGCACCTGTGTATATGCTGTGAAGACAAGATGTCTAAACTCTCTGTGTGGCTTTCAGGATCCCCAACCTTATATCTGTTGACCCCCACATGATAGCTGCTGCTCCAGACAAGTTATCTTCTAACTGTTTCAAAAATTTAATGTACCTTTGTTCCTATTTCTCTGTTCACAGGAAATGTTTTCCAAACCTATATTAATTCTCTCTAGCGTTCCAGGACCAGCCCGCCACCCTGCTTCTTTTTCTTTTCTGAATGGCCACTGTTATAGTTTAGATATGAGGTGTCCCCCAAGAGCTCATGGGTGAGACAATGTAAAGGGTTTAGAGGTAAAATTATTGGGTTAATCCTTAACTTAATCAGTGTGTTAATCCACTGATAGAGATTAACTGGATGGTAATTGTGGGCAGGTAGGTTGTGGCTGGAGGAGGAGGTCATTAGGGTTATGTATGTCTTTGGAGTTTATATTTTGTTTCTGTTGAGCAGAGCTTGCTTTCTCTCTCTGCTTCATGGTGTGATGCTTTCCTTCACCACACCTTGAGCCCTTAGAAATGGAGCCTTCCTTCTATGGACTGAGACCTCGGAAACCATGAGCCCCAAAACAAACACTTTTCCTCCTCCGATTGATCTTTTTAGGTCTTTTGGTCACAGCAGTAAAAAAGCTGACTAAAACAGAAATTGGTACCAAGAAGAAGAGTCATTGCTGTGACTAACCTGACCTTGTGGTTCAGAAGCTTTGGGAGTTTTTTAGAATTTGTGGGATGAATTTTGGAAGGTTTAGCAATGCAGGCTGGAAAAGCTATAAAATGTTGTAAGTGGACCTTAGTGGGTGATTCTGGTGGGAGCTCAGAAGACCAGAATGCTAATCGGACTGTGCACAGTAAAGACTGGGTTCAAGAGGTTTCAGAGATGGACTTTATTGGAAATTGGACCAAGGCCATTCATGTTATATTCTGTAGGAAGTTGTCTACATTTTCCCAAGTCCTGAGACATTCTTTGAGGTTGAATTTAAAGATGATGGACTTCTTAATTTGGCAGAAGAAATTTCTAGGCAGCATAGCATTCATACAGTAAAATGGATGTTGCTAGTGGCTTTTAGCCAAGTTTATTATAATAACTGGGAGCAGAAAGCAAAGCAGAGAAGAAAGATTTGAAAAACTTACAGTTTGGCCAGAAAACTGTGAGTAAAATTAGGGCTAAGTAAGGTATGGTTGTTAAAAATATTAGAGTCACTAAAGAAACACAAGACTTTGAACAGAGACAATTAGAAATACAACTTGAGGGCATCTCAGGAGTTGGCAAGACCACACCCCTCTCAGGCTCATAGATGTAAAAGTAAAAATTCCCTCAAGCAGATACCAGTGGGCACCCACTTGCACAGGTGGCCTAGGAAGCACTTAGAGGCTGCTGCAGCTGTGCTCCCTGGAGGCTTGTTTACTGCTTAATATGGTGGCAGACCTTGGCAACAACCAAGGAATGCAGGATGCTGGAGTTAGGGGGTCATGGAGGCTTCCAGTGACCAGGCAAAGTACAACAGGTTCAGAATCCCTGTGGGCTGCACCTGAGAGGGTGATGGATAGAGATGTGAGAAGGAAGGCAAAGTGGCACTGAAGACCCCCAAGATTAAGAAATGCTGAGGAAAGCTGCAGGAATTGAGCAGAGACACATCAAGAGAGAGAGGCCATGTGGGCTACAATAAGCAAAGTCATGGGGTAGAATGACATAAGCCCTCTGGAGAGAACATCAGGATGCCATGTGCTCCAGATGCTGGAGTTTGTCTAGTGGATTTTGGTCTTACTTTGGTCCCATCCTTTCTTTCTATGCCCCTATTTCTCCCTTGTGGAATAAAAATATTTACTCTATGCCTTTACATATTGGATACATGTAATTTGCTTTTGATTTTTACAGGAACTCATGCTGAGAATTTGCCTTGAGTCTCAGAGGAGACTTTAGACTTGGACTTTTGGGCAAAGCTAAACTGTAAAGACTTTGGGGACTCTTGAAAATGGACTATATGTATTTTGCATTGTGAGATAGGCCTGAGCTTTGGGGGACCAAAAGCAAAATGTTATGGTTTAGTTAACAGGTATCCTCCCAAAGCTCTTAAGTGACATAATGCAAGAAATGTTAGAAGTGAAATGATTGGGTTATGAAGGTCTTAATCTAGTCAGTGCATTAATCCTTTGATAGGGATTACCAGGGTGGTAACTATAGTAGGTAAAGTATAATTGTAGGAGGTAAGTCAATGGGGTGTGCTCTTAGGGTTTATATTTTGTCTGTGGTGAAGGGAGGTCTCTCTTTGGCTTTGCTTCCTGTGATATATTGAGCCACTTTATTCCACCACACTCTCCCACCATGATGTTCTGCCTCATTTGAGCACTGAAGAATGGAGTTGACCATCTATGGACTAAAACCTCTGAAACCATGAGCTACAAAGTAAACTTTTCCTCCTCTGATTGTTCTTGTCAACTCTTTTGGTCACAGCAGGAAAAAAAAAAAAAGCTAACTGAAACAGCCACCTACCCTCCCACACTGCTTGTGAAGTGTGTAAGATGTATGTGTTTTCCTTCCACACCTCATAATAAACTGAGAGTAAAACATGGTTTTTTATTTCATTTATGTTTTCCATGATGGGTGTCAGAGCACTGAGTACATAGCAGATTAAAATATATCTGAAAAAGGCCTTAGGCCCTGAAATAGGAGACTTATGATATGGTCTCTGTTAAAAAAATAAAAATTAAAAAAAAAGAAAGAAAAAAAGAAAATCTGATAGTGGCAAGTGTTAATGAGATTACAGAATGCAAGAGTTTCATTGCTTTTAACTCCTGCTAGAGAACCTAATTCTAAGTAGCTTAGAACCTAATTCTAACTAGCTTGAAGCATAAGAAAATTGAACGGCTCACCAAAATGGCAATGCAGAAGTCAGGATCAGTTTCAGTGATCTATTAGCCTAGAATTGCTGGGTCCATTTTTCTGAAATCCTCTTACTTCTTGTTGCATCTCTAAACCAACCTCTTTCTCAGGCCAGGAGTTAGCCAGCTATTTCCAGGCTTCATATCTATGACATATTCTATGACTGTGAAGTTTTATCCATTGGAAACCAAGAAATTGCTTTAACTATTTCTTTCAGAGGAACATGGATGAACTTTCCATGATCCCCCTAGAAGCCTTATCTCCCAACAACTGGCCATTGGGTTGGGATTACTTTTAGATCAATGGTATAAGCCCTGGGGTAGGCTAAGGGATACAGGGAACAGAGTGGAATTTCCTGAGACACATGGACACTGTGGGGGTGAGCCAGTGCCTGAACCCAGTGGGCGATCAACGATGATCACTCAAACATCAAATCTATACAATGATTGGTGCTGCAGAAAATAAAGAATATTTTCCAGACTTTGCCAGACTGGTCCCCAAGTTTCACCCAGATATTTAAAAAAAAAAAAAACAGACATAAATAAGTGGAAAAAAAATCAGAGACAATAAAACTCAGTAGTCCAGATACAAAAAAATTGAGGTTGCATAAACTGAAGAAGGGAAAGTTAAAAACAGAGACAATAAATGTCTTCAAATATTCAACAAGTTATGATGCAAACGCTGAGTCATCACTTCCAATTCTCCAGAGAACTCAAAAAAGACTTAATTAAGATCCAAAGAGAGTGAGATTTGGTATGAAGAATAAACTTCCTGACAATAGAACTGGAGTCTTCCTCCCTCCCTTGCCCCTCAGCCTCAAGCCAACTGACCAATAGGCCTTCACTTCCCTACAGCCACCCCTTTAACTCAGTCTACCACTTCTTATTGTTCAACTGGCTACTGCAGGAATGTCCTAGCTGGACCCATTTTCTCCATGTTATCCTAAAAATGCTGAGTTTTTGATGAAAAGTAGAAAAATAATCTGATCATGTGTCATCACCATGATTAAAACCTCTGCTTTAGTTTTAACTGTGTTCACAATAAAACTTATACCCATGTCGAAATCTGACCAGCCCCTTTGAATATGGCCCAGAATTCCTAGCTCACTGGGCCATTTCTTTCACATTCAAGCATGACCATCTCCACACCTCTGCTTTTATACTTCTATGAGTTTCATTTTGTTCTCACTGCTGCTCTTCTGTCTATCTATTCCTTCTGGAAAGGTTTTCTTACTCCCCCTGGCATAATTAGTCACATTCATAACCACTTGCACTGACCCATGTATTAAATTAGATTGGAATTACTTGGTAATATGTATCTTTTCTCTGTAACCTTTTGGCTTCTCAAGGGCAAGGTGTGTCTTGCTATCATCTTAATCCAAACAAAGAACCTGGTTCCTACCTGGCACTTGGTTGAGAACTCATTAAGTCTTGGTTTCACGATTTAGCTAATTAATTCAGGCAACTTCAAACTTGGAAAACGTTAGAGAATTTTTTTTTCAAGTCTATTTTGAATGTTTTAAGTAAAAGACAAATTGTATTACCCACTGATGTACATGTATGATTCATGCCTGCAGGAGAAGAAAAAATGAGACTTTATAAGAAAAAAATAAACTTGTTAAAGCAAATGAAGGAAGAATAAGAGGGGATTTTTATTACCAAGAGCATTTTGCCCCTTCTAACTCACTCATGGTGGTTGCTCAACAAATTCTTATTGAATCACACGTTTTATTCTTCAACTCAGACACGGCATTTTCAATAACATATTCCTGTGTCATGTATGTTTGTTTTAGACTAAAGAGAGATGCCCAACTTATTCAACTAAATCTGTAAGGAAGACTTGTACTGCTATTTCAAATGCATTGTTTTCCTGTGCTGTCAGTCACAGAACACTTTAAAATATGGGCCTAATCACCAGTATTCCAGGGGGCTTACCACATGAGGGAGTAGGGATGCATGAAGGCTCAGAATCACAGCAAGTGTGAATCTGGACTCGTAGGCACCAACTGGCGAACGTGCAGCCTCCAGCTGGTACGCACCTGTGCCTGGGATCCCACCTCACCAGGACAAACTAAGTTCCTGCCCTTACCCTTGGCATGGGGCTGTTGGGGTGGGGGGGTTGGCCTCTTCACCAACCTGTAAGTGATCTTGTCACATGTTTATACGCCAGCCGCTCTTCATGAGACACACTACAGAAAGTCAGGCAGGTGGCTGTCCTTTTAAACAGAGAAAAGGGGCCACACAGCATCCTACAGTCAGCCTCTTGGGGACAGATTTTGAAGGCTGGTCTAGAAAATATACTTTTTTAAGAAATAGGAGCTGTTACTTTTACATGCATGCCATTTTTCAATTCTAGGAGGTTCAGGTAAACTAAAAATTGAACACTTAGACTCACAGTCAATGTGGAAAGTTCTTTATTATTGATAGAAAAAAAAAAGAAAGTGTCCTTTATGACCGAGCATTCTGCTTCAGGAAGGACAGACACAGAACTGTGGAGGAGAAAGGGACACCAGCAAGCCAGTAAGAACAGTTGAAAAAACACTGGTAATCAGTGGGTGGCTTGTCACAGCCAGGTCACCCTCAAATTCTAAAATGTGTCAAATATTAGGTCACCTTTATGAATTAATTTATTTTGGGCTCAAGAAACTGAACTAGATTTTAAAATTTTATCCATTAGAGAAAGGATATGTGCACTCTGAGTATTCACTCCCATATGGATAAATTAAAACTAACTTTATCTAACCATGGTCACAAATCATGCCTATGTCATTTTGGTGTTGCAATGGTAGTACTGATTTTTCATTTTTAACAGAACACCTAAGTTGAATTTTCATTTTGTATACTGGCCTTTCATGGATACATATTTACACTTGTTAGTGAATTAATTTCACACATTTAGACTTCAACAGTCATTAGTGTCATAATAATTACAGTAATTATATGAATAATGAGGCTCAAGTGATCAGAGAAAGACAACTTACTGTAAGTGATAGGTAAAGTCAACTGCTCTTGGTGACCAACATAATCAGTTCCATGTTGTTTAATACGAGTTTAAAGATTTGTTCCTATGATTCAAGAGAGTGTATTATAAATTCAGCTAAACTTTGACAGATCTAGTGATCTAATACTGCAGTTATTTAATGAAGAATGTGATGAGGCTTGCATGTTTACTAAACCTTGTTGCTTTGTAGTTATCAGTAGTAAGACCATTAAGGCACATAATTAAAAGAATTAAGAGGATGTGCATGTAATTGATATAAATACTACATGTTTTCTTATTCAGTAGCCAGTAATTACATTTAGTTAATTGTCTTATTAGGAATTCAACAATGGGTACATTTTTTTCTTCCAAAAGGGGTTCTACATGAGGTTACATGGAATCTATTCTAGGTGAATAGAATATGAGGTTTCAGGAATCTATTTGATTCTAAATCCATGGTCATTTTGACCTTGCAAATATGTCTGACTCTCTCCCTTTCTGTACAACTTTGGGTAGTGAGGAGGACATGGGGGATGGGGGGACAGCAATGGTAGACAACTCAAGTCCCATGAGTATTATCTGATAAACTGTGAACTCCTTAAAAACAGAAGTGATTCTCATTCATCTTTCTCTCTCCCGAATCTTTTCCAATACCATTCCAGGCATGTTTGCAGTACTATGTTTTCATACATGAATGCTTGCACATACACACACATGCACCAACTCCCCCTTAAAAATTCTGCAATTAGTTCTAATTCTAGTCATAATACTCTTATTCCTATTGGATGGTTTGACATACTCATTTCTTTTTTAAATGAAAAAAATAGCTATTTTTCATTCTACACACACAACATTCCCCACTTCTACCCTTAGTTCAAGACTGAATATAATGCATCACAGACATTTAAATTACTTAAGTAATATATGACATACATACACTTAGGTCTTTCATCAAGCTGGAATTGAATTTTGTGTATTGTCTATGAGGGATGGGGCTAATTTCTTTTTGTCGTATGAATGACTTATAGTATTATTTACTAAAACGTTCACCCTTTTCTCATTTATTTATAGTAACATATTGGCATTTATTAGATCTTCATTTATACATGGCTCTATTTTGGGGTACTATTATGTTTAATTGGTCAACCAATGCCAATATTACAATGTCTTAATAGATCTAGCTTCATGGCATCTGATAAAGCCCGTGCCCCTCATTCTATTCTTTTCCAAAGTTTCTTAGATATTCCTATGATCTTGCACTTACATATACACTTTAGCATTGGTCTATCAATAACTGCAGTAATATTTTTGTTTCAAAAAGGGAAAGTTATACCAATCCTTATATTTTCAATTTGGAGGAAAATTTAGATCTTTACGATATTGAGTTCATTAATCCATGAACATGCATCATCTTTCCATTCACTAAGTACATTTTCAATATCTCTCAATAAAGTTTTATGATTTTTCCATAACAGTCTTGCACGTATTTTGTTATTCTTAAGAACTGTTACTATAAGCAGCATGGGTGAGGGAGGGGAGTGCTGGTAATCAAACCCAGATCTTTGCGATGCTAGGCAAGAGCTCTCTCACGGAGCTGCTTTTCCTAGCCCCAAATGACATATTTTAAATTTATCTTCTGTTCATTGCTGTATAAAATGCAAATGATTTTATATAATAAATTATTTGTCTTTCAACCTTATTAACATCTCTCTTTAATTCTAATGGTTCACATTTGAAGATACATAGATTATTACACCATTTGATAATAGGAATGATTTTTTTTCTTCCTTCCCAACTGAAGTATTTTTTGTTTCTCATATTACCAGACTGTTTACAGCCACTGATAGAATGTTGAATGGTATTGGCAGCCATCCATCCTTGAAGAGTGCTCTTAAAAGGAAAATTTCAATGTTATACTCTTTTGTATGATAGTGTCCTTTTTCAATTTTTTTTGGGGGGGAGAAGAGTACCAAGGATTAAACTCAGAGGCACTTAACCACTAAGCCACATCCCCAGCCCTATTTTATATTTTATTGAGAGACAGGGTTTCACTGAGTTGCTTAGCGCCTCGTCATTGCTGAAGCTGACTCTGAACTCACAATCTACCTGTCTAGCCTCCTGAGCCATTTCTATTCCTACTTTTTATGAGTTTTTATCATGAATAGATATTAAATTTATCAGGTATTTTTTAAGAAAAAAAACATCTATTAAGTTTTCTATTTTTTTCCTGAATCTGTAAATGTGGTTAATTATGTTAGATTTTCTAATTTTAAATCAGTTATGTTGTTTCTGTCATTATAGGAAAGGATGAGTCACATCACAAATCAACACCAAAATCCCAGTGAAAGCAATAATTGCTCCATGTCAAAAAGATTTCAGTAAGGGGCCTGTGCTCATTTCAGTAACTCAAGGACCAAAGCTGATGCTGATGGATGAATCACCTTGACACGTGCGTCCCTGAGAACCATAGTATAGGAGTATAGGAATTGATGCTCAAAAGAAAAATTTTCCTGGGCCAGTAAAATGCTCTCTCTCCCTTGTCCCTTTCCTCTCTTCTACTGTTCTCCCTTCATTTTGCATGAGATTCCCCGCTGCCTTTCTTTTACTTTATCCTCTCTAGCTTCCACATATCAGAGAAAACATATGACCCTTGACTTCCTGAATTTGGCTTATTTTATTTAACATAATGCTGTTAAATTGCATCCATTTCCCTGCAAATGGACATTTTATTCTTTTAATAATTGCATAAAGCTTTCATATATATCACAGTTTCCTTATCTACTCATTCTTTGACAAATACTAAAACTTGTTCCATAGTTTGACTACTATGAATTGTGGTACTGTAAAAATGGGTATGCATGTATGGATAAATTCTGAGTAATGGTACAGTGTAGCTGGGTCATATGGTAGATCCATTCCTAGTCTTTTGAGGAATCTCCATACTGATCTCCATAATAGTTGTACTAATTTACAATCCCACTAACAATGTAAAATTGTGCTTCCCCCCGCCCATTCTCTTCAGCATTTATCATTGTTCGTATTCTAGAAGACTGTCATTCTACTAGAACAAGATGAAAGTTCTGTGTAGTTTTGATTTGCATTTCCATAATTGCTAAAGCTGTTGAACATTTTTGCACATGTTTTCATTTCTTTTAAGAAGTATCCATTCAGTTAATTTGCCATTTAATAACTGGGATATTTGAGGTTTTGGTGGTTTTTTGAGTTCTTTATATATTCTGGATATTAATTGCCTGTCAAAAGAGTGGCTAAGATTTTCTCCCATTACAAGGTTATCTCTTCATCTTCTTAATTGTTTCCTTTGCTCTGCAAAAGCTTTTTAATTAGATACTATCCTATTTATTAATTCTTGGTATTATTTTCTAATCTTAAGGAGTCCTATTTAGGAAGTTCTTGCCTGTATTGATCCTATATTTTATCTTAAGAGATACAAAGTTTCTTGTCCAATCCTAGGTCTTTGATCCATTTTGATTAGACTTTTATGCAAAGTGAGAGATAGGTATCTATTCCAATTCTTCTACATATGGATAACCAGTTGTCTCAGCAACTCTTGTTCAAAAGACTCCCTTTTCTTCAATGTGTTTTTGACACCTTTGTCAAGGATCAGATGACTTTATCTCTGTGAGTTTATCTCTATGTCTTCTACTCTTTATCATTGATCTATGTATCTGTTTTCATGCCAAGACTATGCAATTTTTGTTACTATAGCTTTGTGTTATAATTTGAAGTTGGGTATTGTGATGCTTCCTGCAATACTTTTTTTTGGCTTATATTTGCTTTGGCTATTCTGAGTCTTTTGTTATTCCAAATTAATTTTAAGACTTTTTATTTTTTTTAATTTTGTAAAGAATAACATTGGTATTTTGGTGGGGATTTCATTGAAGTTGCATGTTGCTTTTGGTAATATGACCATTTTAACAAATTAATTCTGCCTGTTCATGAACATGGGAGGTCTTTCCATCTTCTTGTATCTTCTTGAATTTCTTTTTCAGTTTCTATAGTTTTCATTGTAGAGAGCTTTCACCCTTTTAGTTAGATGCATTCCTGTGTGGTTTTGTTTGGTTTTGTTTTTGAGGCTATTGTGAACACGTCTGTTTTCTTCTTTCTCAGAAGAATCATTATTGGTATATATGAAAGCTATTAAATTTTGTATGTACATATTATAAACTGTTGTTTCACTGGATTTTTAGATAGCTGTAACCATCTTCTGGTGGAGCTTTTGATCATCTAAGCACAGAATCCTACCAACTGCCAATAATGATAATTTGACTTCTTTCCTATTTTTATCTCTTTTATTTTCTTCTCTTGCCTACATACTGTCACTGGAATTTCCAACAGTATATTAAATAGGAGTGATAAAGGTAAACATTCTTCTCTTGTTCTGGATTTTAAAGAAAATACTTTAAATTTTCCCCCATTGACTATGATGTTGATTTGGGGTTTGTTATATATATCCTGAATGACATTGACAAATTTTCCTTCTATCCCTGTTTCATTAGTGATTTTGTTATGATGGGTGCTGAATTGTGTTGAAGGTATTTTCCTGCATCTATTGAGCTGATTAAATAATTTTTAGTTCTAATTATATTTATGAGGTGAATTACATTTATTGACTTCTATACATTATATCATTCTTGCATCTCTGGAGTGAAACCAACTTGATCATGACGTACTAAATTCTTAATATGTTGTTGAATAGAATTTGTTAAAATTTTACTAAACCTTTTTTATCTGAATTCACTGGGAATATTGGTCTATAGTTTTCTTTCCTTGATGTTTCCTTATCTGGTTTTGTGATATTGACTTCATAGAATGAATTTGGCAGTGTTCCACCCCTTTCTATCTCATGGAATGATTTGAGGAACATGGGCATTAGTTCTTCTTTAAAGATCTTGTATTATTCTGGTGGGAATCCATCTGACCCTGGGCTTCTGCTTCTATTTCATTTTTTGTCATTGGTCTATGTAAGTGTTCTGTATCTTCTTGATTCAATTTTAATAGGTTACATGTATCTAGAAATGTATTCATTTCCTAACACATTTTCCCATTTATTAAAATAAAAAATCTCCACATAGTCACTATTGATCCTTTAGATTTCTGTGATGTCTATAATGATTTCTCCATTTTTCATCTCTAATTATTTTTGGAGGGGTAGGGACCAGGGATTGAACTCAGAGGCACTCAACTACTGAGTTACGTTCTCATCCACATTTTGTATTTTATTTAAGGACAGTGCCTCACTGTTGCTGAGGCTGGCTTTTGAACTCACAATCTTCCTGCTTCAGCCTCCTGAGCCATTGGGATTACAGGCATGTGCCACCACTCCTGGCTTCATCTCTAATTTTATTGAGTTTTCTCTCTTTTTATTTTTATTAGTTTGGCTAAAGGTCATCTATCTTGTTTATATTCTCAAAAAACCAACTCTCTTTTTTTTATAATCTTCAGGTTTATTTTGTGAAAACATTGTACCACATTAAAAGAATTTTATATCATATTTAGTGTTTTGCATACAATAATTCAGACATTTATTAATATTTAAAAAACCCAAACACATAATAAATTTGGCTTCATTTCCCCACCAAAATGGGAAATATATTTCAGTAAAGGAAAATTTAAATTATTTTTACACACCAGTTGCTTTTTAGGGATTAGGGTTCTATAAAATGATACTTGCAAAAAAAATTAACTGATTAGTACATAAAAGAAAAAAATTTACAATAATATTGTAATCAATAAACTAAAACTCATCAGAAACATCTGTTTTAATTTTCAAACAGATAAACTATTACAATATAGTTTATTCCTAACAATACTGAGATCATTAATAGATATAATGTACATATAATGGTGTAACAAAGTGATACAGTATTTGCAGCAACAACAAATTAAAGGTTATCATAATGTATGTAACTTAAATACTTTTTCCCCCTTTGATAGAGTGCCTTCTTATTCCTTAAACAGACTCTGCTCTTCACCATAGAAGGATTAAGTCTTATCAAAAGGCACGTTCTTACCTTCTAGAATGATTGACATCAAACAATGTGTTATCATTATCCTTATCATCTTGTTATAAAGGTGTTAATTTCGTGTTTTTCTATGTGAGTGTCCAAAACTCCTTTATCTCCTAATATTTCAGTGTCTTCTTCTCTTCCTGACTATACTAATCACGAAGTACACCAGCACCAACCTGCTCACCACCATTAACACAATCAGAGCCTACTGGGTCATGCATGGGCTTGTGGCCAGGGTTGGGGCTCATGGCAAGGCTGCCACCCACTGAGCCTTCCCTGACCTTTCCTCCAGCTTCCACTGCTGCAAGCCCCACCTCAGGGCTGCTGACATTGCTGCCTTCTAAGCCTGGAGGCCCTGAGGCTTCAGCCAGAGCATGGCCTGGTGGCTGGGCAGCAGTGAGGCCTGGGGACAATAACAGCAAGGTCTGCTGGCCCAGGTCTGGAGGCCCAAGGCACAATGTGACCTCAGCCACCTGCAACCACACCACCAGCTGACAACTCAGCTCTGGCAGAAGCAGCAAGAGGAAGACCAAGGCCTGGAGGCAGCAGAGACAGCAGCAGCAGTGCAGGTCCTTCATTGTCCCCAGACCTCACTCTCACCACACCAGAGCCACCAGGCCCACCAACCTGGGTCCAGAAGGGACCATGGGCTTCCTAGGTAATGAAGAAGAGGTAACTAAATAAAGAATCAACTCTTCATTTCATTTATTCTTTGTATTTTTTACTCTTTATTTCATTGATTTTAGCTCTGATTTTAATTATTTTCTTTCTTCTACTGGTTTTAGAATTGGTTTGCTTTTATTTTTCTAGTGTCTTGAGAGGCATCAGAAGGCTGTTTATTTGGACTCATTATGATTTTCTTATGTAAGCACTTAAAGATATCCTACCAAACTCTCTTCTTAGAACCACCTTCATAGTGTTCTAGAGATTCTGGTATGTTGTATCACAATTCAATTTGGTTTGAAGAATTTCTTTGCTAATTTCTTCTATCACACATTCATTACTCAAAAGTGAATTATTCAATCTCTACATGTTTATATAAATTCCAAAGTCTGGGTTATTTATTGTTGTTGTCTTCATTTTAATATACTAATTTTATTCCATTATGATCAGATAAAATAAAATGAATTTTATCTTTTCCTTTTGTATTTTCTAAGCATTTCTTTGTGGCCTAAAATGTGGTTTATTTTGTAGAAGGTTCTATGAACTTCTGAGAAGAAAATAAACTTGGTTATTGTTGGATGGAGTAGTCTAATTGTTTAGGTGTGAGAAGTATTTACTGAGTTTATGGTTGGGTGACCTATCTTTTGGTAAGAAAGTAGTGTTAAAATCACCCAATATTACTATACTGTAGTTGGAGCCTTTAAGTTGAGTAATATCTGTTTTATGTAATTAGGTGCATTAACAGTTAGGTCATAAATATTTACTATTTTTGTTTATTTTTTTTTTGGACTGTTCCCTTTGCCAGTATGAGATGATCTTCTTTGTCTCTTATGTTTACTTTTGGCTTAAAGTCTGCTTGAAGTCTCATGTTTAATTTTAGGCTGCTTTGTGAGATACGAGAGTAGCTACTCCTGCTTGTTTTCAGGCTCCATTTGGATGGTACATCAATTCCCATGCAATCACTTTCAACTGTGGCTTTCTTTGCCTGTAAGGTGAGTCTCTTGCAAACAACATATAGTTGGGTCATATTTTTGTATTTACTCTGCTAGCCTATGTCTTTTCAATGGAAAGTTGAGATCCTTTGCATTCAGTGTTATTATAGAGAGATATTTATTCATTTCTACCATTTTTATTTATTTATGCTGTTTATCTTGTCCCTATTTCTCATTGCTTAGCTACTCTTCAAGGGAGATTTTTCTGTTGGTGAGCTCTGAAGTTTGTTTTTGAGTTCTTCTGTGTGTGTAGCATTTATTTAAGTATTTCCTCTAGTACTGGTTTAGTAGTCATAAATTCATCATTTTTATTATCTTGGAAGGCCTTTTTTCTTTGCTTCTGAAGGATACTTTTGCTGAATATAACCATCTTGGTTGACAGTTATTTTCCTTCAGGACTTGCAACATATCATTCCAAATCCTCCTTAAATACAGGGCTTGTGCTGGGAAATCATAATTCTCACTGACTTTTCTATAAATATGACCTGACATTCTTTTCTTGATTCTTTAAAAAATCTATTCTTACTTGCTTATCAGGCATTTTCATTACCTTGTGTCATGGAAAGTTTTCTTTTTTAAATTTGTCTACTGGAAAATTTTAAATTTTCCAATGCCCTTGGGATCTGGATGTCAAGCTCCTTCCCAAAGTTTAGAAAATTTTCTATTATGTTTCCCTGTAGAGTTAATCCATGACATTAGCCTGCATCTCACAACCAACTTTGAGCCTTATGGTTCTTAAATTTGATATCTTAATGTTGTACCAGAGTTCTTGTATATTATGGTCATAGATTTTATTTACCTTTTTTAGAATGCTATCAGAATCTTCAAGATTGGCCACTTTGTCTATGATTCTGTCTTATGACTGGCCTACTCTATTAGAGAAACTTTAAACTGAACATTTCATTTGATTTGTTGTACCTTTCATTTCTAAGATTTTTGTTTGGTACTTTTTGTTTCTTTCTATCAATCTTTCTTTTTTTGTTTTGTTTTATTTTGTTTGTTTTGTTTCTGGTACTGGGAATTAAAACCAGGGATTACTAGTGAACAACATCTGCAGCTCTTTTTATTTTGGAGGGACAAGATCTCACTAAGTTGCTTAAGTCCTCACTAAATTGCTGAGGCTTGCTTTGAATGCATGGTCTCCTGCCTCAGCCTCCTGAGCCACTGGTATTACAGGTATGTGCTAACCACATCTGGCTGCTTTGGTTTCTTTTTAGTATCTCTACCTCCTTAATCAATTTGTTGTTCATGTCTTGACTTTCTTGATTCATTCAGTTATTTTTCTGTGTTGTCTTAAAATTATTTGATAATTTTTTAATCATTCTTTTGAGTTCCTTAACTCATATTTCATCCACTTTAATATCTTTGGGGTCAGTTCTGTTAAATTATAAACTTTATGCAGTGCCATCTCACCTTATTTTTTCATGTTTTCTTGTATTCCTGTGGGGCTTTATGTGTCTGTCTGGATGGGTTTCTCTTTTGCTCTTATGTATGGGTCTTTTAGAGTGCAGCCTTCTTTTGGCAAAATTTTCAGGGATAAAAGGGGATTGTCAGTTTTTTAATACATTTCCTATTGAGCTTTATAGACTAGTTTCCCTTCTAGTTTTTGGTGTTAGTGAGTGTATTTTGATACAATGTATATTGTGTCAGAGCTTGAGGTTCCCACATTTACCCTATAGGTCTCATGCGAATAAGGCCATTCTAATAGATCCACCAGTTGTGTTGTATGCAGTAGGAGATGTGGGCATGCCTTCTGTGATTGTACTTCTTCATTTAACAATTCTTTATATTCTAAAAGATTATGAGAATGATCTGAATTGAGATCTTTCACAGGTATGATGTCCACAGTCTTTGTGTTCTGTTTTTACTATAGGAATGGGTTTCCATGAGTTAGGACCTTAAGTTCCTCACCTAGATTTTACTGCTAGGCAGCTGGTCATTGATTTGTGGTTTTTTTTTTTTTTGTCTCCCCTATTCTGTATATTAAAATGTTATTAAAGCTTAAGTATGATGAATTTGTGTGAGGAGTAAGCTGTTCTGTCCCTTGACTGGATTTTGGATGTGGCTTAGCCACAGAGTCTCTAAATTGTGAACTTGTAGGATCCCAGTATATTCCTAGCACCCCACATAAAAGACAGAAACAACAGCAATAACAGCATAGCATTAAAATAAATATCTAGCATTTATTTTAACATCTACAACACTAATTACCACAAAAACAGTAATGAATGGGTTGGCAATCACCAAGAGAAACAATAGCAAAGAGCCATGAACCAGATCTGATATTAAAGTAAATAGCAAGTGTTGACCTGTACTAATGACCACAACAACGTGAATGATGGGGGCAGGAATTATATAAAGCAAATCAGTCTAAAAATGGTAGAAATATAGTCTATTAAGAGAAAAAGTATTGTAGAGTGGTAAAGGAGTGTTTAGAATATTCAAAATGTGAGCAGAGAGAAAGCAGAAGAAATGTAGCAAGTGGTGGCTATGAAGGAGGATAAAAAATAAAAGAAAAAAATAAGTACAGAGAAAGAACAAAAGAAATTGGAGACAATTTTGTCTCTCTCTATTAGAGAGAGACAAAAGGAAAGAAAGAGAAACAAAAAAATCCAGAATGAACAAACAAAAACCCCTAACCTGCAAAAAACAAAACAAAGAAAAATAATAAATATAGGAACGATAAAGAGTAGAAAAAAAGAAACAAGGATATATCTCAACCAGCATGCAAATACACACACACACACACAAATTCTTAATGAAAATGAAAGAATTATCTCTACTGAGATGGTCAAAACTTTGAACAAGAAAAATGAGTGTTCTGTGCCTATGCCAGGCAGCTCTTCTTTCTATTTCATTTTGGACTACATACCTTTGAGAGAGTAGGAAATGGGGGTTGTTAAACCCTTTCTCTTACCAAGCTTCCAGATAGAGTGGCCTGGAACCACAGCTTGTTGAAATAGCCCTCAGCTTCCCTTCTCACTGGTATAAAGTAGGACAGAGTGGGAAGTACTATCAATCAGAGTTTGTCCAGACAGACCAGATTAGTGCATTATCATGGTGAGATTGCTGCAAAGTTCTACTGGAAAGTTCTGGTGGCTGGGGATTAGTTCTAATCAGGTCTTCAGGATTTTGTTGGTACTATCTGCTCTGGAGAGATTAGATCAACACACCCCTAGGACTGGGCAGATGCCAATCTCTGATGGACATCTGGATATCAGGGACCTCTCAAGAATTCTACTAGCAGTGTAAAGGAGCAAACCCTCCATGGGTCTCACACACTGCACCATCCACAAGTATACCTTTCCCAGGTTCAGTCCCTAAGTGAAATCCTCAGGTGTAACTGCAGTCACCTATTAAATTTTCTGACCCTCTTCAGCTGGTCACTTGAGCCACCGGACTCAAAGGGAGAACAAATTGCATTCCTCTTTGTAGCTCTGACTTGAATTCCCCTCGGCACAATCTTCTCTGTCTGTTTCGACCATTTTCTGCTAGGTCACATGACAGGCTCTTGCCAGGATCATATGGTCCTGTTTGCTATGATCTCCTGGGCCCCCACAGCAACAAGTTGCACCATGGTCTCCTCAACATGACTCCTCACCTCTGCTCTCCTCTTTTTTTTTTTTATTTTTTATTGTTGGTTGTTCAAAACATTACATAGTTCTTGATATATCATATTTCACACTTTGATTCAAGTGGGTTATGAGCTCCCATTTTTACCCCATATACAGATTGCAGAATCACATCAGTTACACATCCATTGATTTACATATTGCCATACTAGTGTCTGTTGTGTTCTGCTGCCTTTCCTATCCTCTATTATCC
>NW_026000211.1:14308333-14311567 GCF_001458135.2 Marmota marmota marmota | reverse complement strand
TATTTTCCCCTTTCCCCTCACTTCCTCTTGTATGTACTTTTGTATAACTCTGAGGGTCTCCTTCCATTTCCATGCAATTTCCCTTCTCTCTCCCTTTCCCTCCCACCTCTCATCCCTGTTTAATGTTAATCTTCTTCTCATGCTCTTCGACCCTACTCTGTTCTTAGTTACTCTCCTTATATCAAAGAAGACATTTGGCATTTGTTTTTTAGGGATTGGCTAGCTTCACTTAGCATAATCTGCTCTAATGCCATCCATTTCCCTGTAAATTCTATGATTTTGTCATTTTTTAATGCAGAGTAATACTCCATTGTGTATAAATGCCAAAAAAAAAAAAATCTGCTCTCCTCTTGACAGTTGAGAAACAGAGAGCACTTTTCAAATACCAGCTTGCTGTGCAGCCTCTAGTTCAGCTAAGGTCAGGTGCTTTTCTGTTCTACAGGCTTTTCTATGCCAAATTTGTGCATTATGTTTCTCTCTGTTTTATCCCTCCCCTCTGTGATGACCTGGTGTTGCTGCTGCTGCCACCAGCTTGACTCCTGTGTACTCTTTCTTGTCCTTTGTTCATTGCACCTGAACTTCTGGGTCTCCAGGTGTCTCTGTCAGATATTGAATTTCACTGAATTCCCTCTTTCACTCACCTTGCTGAAAAGAAGTAATTCCACTGCTTGAATCCCAAGCCACAAAGCAACTGGAAGGTGGCCTTCCTCTAATCCACCGGCTTTAATTTCACATTCTTAGTTTTAAATGTTCAATGGTATATATTTTCTCTTTCATCCTTTTTATCCTGAAAATTCACCAGAATTTTGTCAATTTCATTAGTCTTTACAAGAAAAAAGTTTATTGTCTCTCTTGATTTTTAAGATTTCTTTAATCCTTACTGATAACTCTATTGACTTGTTCTTTTCTCTAATTTTTTTTTCATTTTTTTCTAAGTTGTTAAAAAAAGACATGTAGGACTCATGTATTCTTAGTCTTCTTTTCTAATATAAGCAGTTAAGGCTATAAATTTCCCTTTATGTGTTCTTCAACAACATTCTTCAGTTTTGGATATATTGGTGATGAAATTTGGTAATGTCACTCCATTAAATTCTAATTTAATCTAATTTCAATTTTAATTCCTTCTTTGCATGGAGAGTCTGTTATTTTACTGTTTTTGCCTTGTCTTTAATTGTTTATGTTAAAATAATTTCAAACCTAAGGAAAACTTATAATACAAAGAATTCCCATATACACTTCTCAGATTTGCAGATATTAGTATTTCTCTCTTCCTCTCTGTTCATCTCTATGTCTCTGTGCTTATATGTACATGCATTTAGACATATGCATACAAACATAATATTTTTAATATAATGTGTTATAGGTATTTTATATGTATTCACACACACAAGTACTTTTAGAATTACCTTTGGTGAGGGTATACAATTAGTGAACTTAAACTCTCCCAGTTTTTGTTTGGAAATCTGTATTTCACATCAACTTTTTAAAAACTAGAAGTTTAAAATGAGAATTGTTTTTTTTTAATCCATGTATAATAAAGGTATTGTATCATTGTTGTTAAGCTTCAATTTCTTATGACAATTCACAGATTATCCTAACTTGCTTCTTTCTGTTTTTTCTCTCTGACTACATTAATAATTTTCTCTTTGTCTTTGGCTTTTTGCAGTTTCACTATAATATGTCCGTAAATATATTTCTTCTCATTAATTAATTTCATAATAAATTTGATTTCTGAAATCAATGGACTAATGTTTTTCTAAAAAATCTGGAAAATTCTTAGCTATCCTCTCTTCAAATATTGCCCCAACCGCTCAAATAAATATGTTACACCTTCCCACTTTATCCTTAATGTCTCTATTGTCTTTCATATTTTCATTTTCTTTTTCTCAGGGATAGATTTTTATATAAATACATGAATTCTTCAGTTCTATCTTCTAAATTATTGTTCTATCTTCTAAATTATTGTTCAATTCATCGAGTGAATTTTCATGTCAATAATTGCATATTTAATGTTAAAATTTTTTATTCATACTTTTCATTTTGACTTCTTGAGATATTTTATCATAATTGTTTTATAAAATTTCTGTAGCTAATATTTTAGTATGGGATTATGTTATATGTCTGTATATGCTTTCTGTATATTCCACTGGCTTTTGCTTATGACATCTTGTCTTCCTTATGTGTTTTGTTCTCTGCCAATTTGGCGATTGCAAATAAATAATTTTATTTAATTTATGATTATTTTTTAAATTGAGATAAGCTTGATTTCTCCAGAATAAGTATATTTGGTTTTGGAGCACCACTGGCCTGGGACTGTCCTAAACTGAATTCTAATTTGCCATTTTAGAGTCAATCTGAAAATTATGAATATGGGCAGCCAGTCTGCAAACATGAGAGGGTCTGTCCTGACTAACTCTACTTTTGTTTAATACCATACTGTAATAAAGACAATCTTTTTTTCAATTTTCTAGGCAGGGTTTGTTTTATGTCTGTCTTGTTTTTGTTTTGTTTTGTTTACTTGGGATTTTTTCTTCTCCTCTGTTAATGAGTAAGCCCTTTAGGTTCAGGTCCATGGATGGGAGAAGGTTCTCCTATTGGAATCCCTACTTTTTGTGTTACCTGAGATTTGATCACTTCTGCTTCTAGAAGCTATGAGAGCACAAATGTCAAGAAAATTATTTAGGCATATCTTTCCAAAGCAAAATAAAGCTTTAATTCTCATTCACTCTCTGGTTCCCAACTTAATTCAATTCCTAATCTGAGTATTTTCTGAAATGATTTGAGAAAGTTTATTTTTTTAATTTTGAAAAATTTTTCTAAGAATCTGTGTTGTCTTAGGTAATGTCATTGAGTTGCAATTTAATGAGCACTTTAACTCAATTAATTATTCTAAATTTGAAGAACCTCTAAATAAAGCTAGAATTGGAATAAATTCTTCCTGTCATGAGTAGATATGCGAATCTAGGGGCTGAAGTCTATGTATTTCTGGTTGAATATCTTTGTCTTCATAATTACTTCTACTATTTGACACTATTTCACATAATACATAGCAATATTCTTCTTTCTCTTTAAAACTGTTTCTAGTTAAACTTTAAATTACTTGCATTTTAAAAATCTTTTTAAATTAGAATTATTTTCTTTAATTAAAATTCAGAGGACAATAATTTGTAATGCCTCTTCTTTGACCATATATATATATATATATATATATATATTTTTTTTTTTTTTTTTTTT
>NW_026000211.1:14284347-14306840 GCF_001458135.2 Marmota marmota marmota | reverse complement strand
ATATATATATATATATATATATATATATATTTTTTTTTTTTTTTTTCACACACACACACACACACACATACATTTTCACAAAATATTTCCCAAAATGTGTCCAAGCATCAGCTGCATCAGAGTATCTTTAGATATAATTTAAAGTGGATATTTCTAGGCCCTTCCTCATACCTGCTGAATCAGAATCTCTTATGATGATGCCTGTGATCTCCATTCTAAATGAATAGCTCTATTTTTCCCCAAGCATCAAGTTGAACACTAAAGTTCACTTTAGACCTAGAGATTTAGTTTTAGATCTTTTTCTAGAATTTGTGTACTTTCCTTTCTTTAGAATACTTTTCTAGCATTTCAATTCTTTTTTTTATTTTAGAAATAATCTTAATACTACCTCACTTGAAGTAGAGTTTTTAAATATAGGTACAGAAAATACTAAACAAGGCTTATTTGGGGGTTTCCTTCTTTAGAGAATTCCAAAATTATATCATTGTAGCAATTAAATTTATATGTCACTCACTTCCAAAAGGATAAAAAATCAAGACCCCTTAATATTATCAGCAGACTACTTAAGTTTACTAAATGTCACAACCTAAGATATCAAATCAACTTAAAGCAGATTTTTATACATAAGGTAACTTTGACTATAAATGCTTTAAATATAGATTTAAATATATAAGTGGGTTTTTCTTTTTCTTTCATATATATTCATATTTGTTTAGTATATCTCTAGCTATGAATGTTTTACTGAGTGGGAGACTGTCAATTACATGCAACATTCAAAGATTATGTCCTTCTGCTAATATATAAAAATTTTCACTAAATAAAATGTTAGTCCAATGTAACAATTTTTAAGTTACTAAAATAATTAAATAATGGCAAAGATGCTTTATATGATCATTTGTGATTTTCAAAAACAAAAAATAGAAATTAAAATTTAGTCTTATTATCTTAGAAAATCAAGGGGGAAAGAAGTAACTTTTATGCTTTTACCAATGGTTACCTTATACTCTTTTTTTAATTATCTATTTTATTCTAAAACTCTATTATATTTTAATTACCTAATTCTGTATCCCTCTGTTTAACTCATTCTCATATTTTATTCTATAAACAAGTCCTTGAATAAGCTGACTTAAGTGTATATCTAACCATTTACCCATAAACATGTTTTATAAGTTTCTTAAAACTTAATATTTGCAACACATCATAAGTATTTCTCTGCAACTCCCTTTTGGCTCCTCCATTTATAATTTAATGCTCAGTAGTAGCCAATCCTATGACTAAAGTAGGTGTTCTCTGACTGAGCATTCTATAGTTGGGTCAATTAGCTTAAAAGAGGTTACCTGAGCATAAACACAATTGTTTTATGGTTGACCAAGTCCAGACATCACTAGGTTAGTTGCCCATCATGGTATTAAGTATGCTTCAAATTATCTTTTTTGAGGAAATATTAACATTGAAACTGTTTGTATTGGTGTTATTGATCACTAATGTATCATAGATAATATGATGGATGACATGGTGTTTGCGTGCATCTTTCCTGACTCCTAAGTGAGCCCTCAGGATGGTAATTCAGAAGGAAGCTCATAAATGAGCCATTGAGGATGGAAGTGAGTGAAGGGCAAACTATTTTCACTGATTCTGTACCCCCAGAGTATCCTGTTACAAACAGATTTCATCTTCTCTTAAGTTCCTTTGACTAAAATCTTCTCTTCACTTTTAGGGACTGTATTAGGTGAACTCGTTATTATATTCCCTGTTGTATTAGCTAAGCTTTTCCTTCAGTAACACAATTTATTTTTATCTTGAAATTAGTAGCAGCTTTATGACTTTTGACAACTTCATATCACCTTCAAACTCATCCTTACACTCACCTTTAGATACAAAATGTTCAAATTCAAACTATATTCTTTTTTGAAATACCAATTAAATTTAGAGGTGATATTAAGGTAAAATGAAAGTAGAAAACACTAGAGCTTTACTTAATAATGTTATCATCAATCTCCATGCCTGGGGACCAACTTAGAGTTGAAACATAGTCCGAACAAGCTCCTTCAATATGTTCAATAACTCATTTCCCTTGAATGAGGTCCAAGGTACTTCTGATATATACTAACTTCTGCATGATATTGAATCTTGAATCTTGTGAGGCTCTAGTATACTAAGTCAAATCTTATCTTTTAGGCATCTTTTAGTTTTCATCACATTAGTTACTCTCTACAGAATGAAGGAGATTTTTTTTAATTGACTGATCATAGAACTTAAATACCAAATGGAAATATTCCATAGAAGAAAACTCCAGATCACTTGACCATTGTTAGTGATTTCATATAAATTCTTCAAGTTAATTCTACTTGTTTTTTTTGACTCATGATGTTTACTATTAAGAATAGAGATTCTCTAAATAGTATGAGTTTCAGATACAAGTGCAAAATCATGACTATCTCCCAAGATGCTTCTTGGGGTCAGTGGAATCTCTTCAGGAACCACTTCCCTGATCAATCCAGTCTGTCCATAAAAACACATTTCAATTGTCCTCTCTGAGCCTGCAGCTAACAGTTGTGCTCTTACATTATGTATGAATCTATGCTTGTTGCATGAACAAACTGCATAGTGTTCCATTAGTAATTTTCAATTTCATGCTAAGCTTTGCAATTTATTAGTGTTATTAAGGCTAATGTACTATTATTTTGCATATTGTATATCATTTGTTACTCTGCAATGTGATAGTTAACTATTAGGGATCAATAATTCTTCTACATTGTTTACAAATGTGTATAATTAAAGACTAATTCAACTAAATCTCCTATCACATTGACTTTGTTCTCCAAGTTGTTTTCTAAGAAAATCACCCTTTTTTTTTTCAAGTCTTGGGACTACAGTTTAGAAAACAAGAATGTTTTACAAATATTTTAACACAAGCATTTGTATGTCAGTATTAAAGCTGTTAGTAATAAAGTACACTTTGCATTTGAATAATGGAGTACCAAGTGAGAACAATTTTATAAAGATAATTTTATACAAATTTTGCTTGATAACTAGGAAATCCATAAAACACATGTACTTAATTTTCACATTTACTCATCACTATGGTGTTTATTCCAGCTTTTAGCTGGAATGCAAAATCTACTGAACTAAAATGTTAGTGGCTGGGGAAGGAAATATATATTTTACATATACAAATACACAGACAATGTTTTAACATAAAATCGTGTTTGAACAACCTCACTATCTAGCACACTTACCTTGTATTCTTCTCTATTGAGTGCAAAGAATCAGTTATAGAATTTATACTTGCTTTGGTCTTAGGACAAATGATTAGTTAAGACCTACCTAGATTTACACATTTATGCATTATCCCTAAAAATAGGAATTTTATCAGCAAGAATGAAGCCATTCTAAAGATAAACCATACCCTGAGTTTACTACAAAGATATATTAGTCTTAACATCCTGTGTTCCTTATTCCTATTCAACCAGGAAGAGAGCAAATGTGCTTCTTTCAAGGAAGGTTATTTAGTAGCTTGTGTTCTGCCCAATGGCATCTTGCGTCTTCCTTCATTTTCTTACTTACAAGCTTTGAAATTATGGCTATTTTTATTGATGCCTGTTTTCTATTATTTGTGAAAAATCATTGTAAGTGCTCTACCTCACATGAGTGCTCCTCTTCACTAGTTTGTTCATTTGTAGACATTTAAAGTCATTTTTCTAAATATTTTTCCTACTCTATTCCTTTCAGTTTGTTTTCCTCTTTTTTTTCTTCTTTTTCTTTTTTCCTATTGGTGCTGTAGATTAAAACCCAAGGTCTTATACATGCTTAGCCTGGTCTACCCCTGAGCTGTACCCTCATCCCTCTACTAAGTTTCAGCTTCTCTTTTCTGCTATGGTCACTGTTTCTCTGACCATATGGTTTTCTATGAATAATTTTAAAATGTTAAAACTATTTATTTTCCAATATTCATGAGTCACTTGGAGCTTGTCTTTAAATAATACAAAATGAACATATATGAAAATACTTGAAAATTTTAAATGCTCTCTTAGCTTTTTGACATCTAACTTTGTAAACTATTATAAAATATTGCTAAGGATATGGGTGTCTTTGCAAGAATGATGGAGAAAAAAATTTTTTATAAAAGAGCTAGACTATTTAATGAACCACTTTGTGATTTTTTTAAGGCTGTCTCCAGGGGAAATTATCATAAAATAAATCCAATTTTCCCACTGACTAAAAGATTTAATAACAAATTCTTTGAACTATATGGGTCCAATTTTTGAAGGATTATTAATAGTAATAGAGCATTCACTAGATACAGTGCTGTGCATCTATAGTCCCAACTACTAGGGAGGCTGAGGCAGGACAGTCACTGAAGCCCTGTATCATGGGAACAACCTGGGCAACATAAACAGAACCAGTCTTGGGAAAAAAATAGTAAGAGGAGAGTTTTGCTTGAGTCTGTATTTACTCAGTTTGATTTTTATCCTTCTAAAATGTTTCTCATTCTTTAGTACTCATTAGTTTATTTTCTGAAGAAATACTTCTTGACTGACTATTGCATGTTAGACTGTACTAAAGGCTGGGGACATACTGAGGAGAAACCCCACACAGGAACTCTGCCCTGACTCCTGGGTTTGGAGCCCAGAAATCTGTATGACAGCCATCAGCACAGGGGATGTTGGTGCTTATGGCATATGAACCATACTTTAAGAAACAGGATTTTAGTGTACAAATGCATTTTAATATAGAACTATAGGCTATGAAATTATTCCTTTAAAGAGGAAAGCACTGTATTAATTAACATGAATGCTGAAACGAAAAATAAATTTTATTCACTGCAGCCAATGTAAGCGATGCCCTCCCCTCCCCTAGATCCTGCATCCCAAAGTGCAACGACAGTGGGGTTTGCAGTGTCCTTGCTGTCCTGTGGTGAACAAGGCTGCTTTCAGAACACCAGCAGCTGTAAGCTTAGTTGCTACATCAGGAGGAAATTCATGGCTCCATAATTTCCATATGGATACATTTCAGATATAAAAATCCTATCCATATGGAAAGCATTATAAGAGGGAATACAAGTGAATTAGTAATTTCACAGCTTTACATACCTAAACCTTTAGCATTAAGGTAATTTTCACTGGTTAAACTTAGAAAATAAAAGGAGTAAGCCTGCTTTGCTCTTAAGGTTCAATCTCTTCTTTTAAGTAAAAAAAAACAGACATTGTGCCATAATCATGTTGAAGGTTAAAGGAGAACACTTTAATTTAAGGAGGTATCATTTACATTGGTTACCTTTGGATCTGTCACCAAGCCCACTCATGGGCTTTATTGCTCCTATTTTTTTTCCAGAAAAACTTAAACCATTTGTTAGCCACAATCATTGCTTCTACATTTTTAAACACCCTTTCTTAGAGGAATTAATCATTGGTGTTAATTAGAATATTTATTACATAGAACATACATGTAAATAAACATACATATATATTTATATATATTGACTATATAGTTCATATAAGACACAGGTATTAAAAAATGGCATGCATTTTAACAGATATATTGATATAGATCCCATATTTAAGTATATGTGTGTATGCCACATATGAATCTACATAACATTAACTAAGGCTATTTACTTTGCAGTCTTAAAAATTAGAGCCCATGGGACTGGGGCTGGGGCTCAGTGGCAGAGTGCTCACCTAGCACCTGCAAGGTACTGGGTTCAATCCTCAGCACCACATCAAAATAAATAAATAAATAAATAAATAAAGGTATCATGTCCAACTACAACTAAAAAATATTTTTAAGAAATTAGAGCCCATTATAAGATTCATTTTAGATTACCAATAAATAAACTTGAAATAAAATGATAACTCTTAAATCAAAAAGTTCTCTTCTAGTAGATATATATAACTGAAGTCATTTCTTTTAAAGACTTAAAAGACCAAAATTCACAATATCAGTTCTTATTCAATAAATATTATTTGAAACTGGATTCAAAGTTTAGAAAGTTTAGTTGTTTTTAAAGCATTGTTAATTGGGTACAAAAAATATATGGACTGTATGGGTGCTTTTAAAAATATACAATTTGTCTCCTCTCTTAGAATAGACAACATCAATACATTACTGTTTTTAAAAAATCATGGAGTTTAGAAGAATATTAAAGTTGAAAGTTAATTAAGAAAGAACCAGATCTGCCAATGTCTGAAGTTCATCTTCTGAGATCTAAATCCATATCCCAATGCATATTTGAACATTTATGCTAGAATATTTGTAAGTCATTTAATGGCTCTTATTTTACAAATGAAAAAACAAATATGAAAATATCTGTGTAGGATTTTAAGTGATAAAGTCAGTAGTCGGATCAAAGTCCTTTAAATGTTATTAACGAGGCGCAACATAAATGAGATTTTCCAGAAAATTTCATGTTAATATTTTCATGACTAGCCTTGCAGTATAATACAGAGAACAGCAGTAGGCAATATATAACTCAGTTATGATTTACCTCAAAACAGAATTTTATCTTTTTATGTTAACACTGTATACTAGTGAAAAGCTGAAGTGTCTTTACCATGGTGCATGCCATTCATGAAATGGACGCCAATTTCAAAACAAACCTCAAAGACTTTTAGATTCATTAGCCAAGATCCTTAGAGATAATAATAATAACATAATCGAAATTGGAAATACTCAAATCCCAAAGAATGAATCTGTTTAAGGAGGAGACACTTTAAAGGACACAAGAATGTGTTTACTATAGAAAACAGGGACCTGACGAATTAGGATCAGCCTGAATCTCCAACCCTAATTTTTCAAATGCAAAACATGATTTTGAGGACATGGAATAAATAACATAGGGGCCCTGAACCTCTTTAGTAGTGGAGTGGGGGTGCAAAGAATTGGCTGTTGTTGGAAATGGAGCCAGCTGATCCCAAACTCTAGATGACGGCTGAAGATTCCTTTCTGAGTCAACTGGCTTGAACATATAGAACAACCCACACATCCATTTGTTTTTGTGAGCTCCAGATGGATAAGCAGAAAATAACTATTTGGCACTAAAATTTACAATTCATTCATAAACAGTATGACCAAACATTCACATTTCAGCGACAGTGAGGGGGTCGTCTAGATCATTAAATTAGCACTAAAGCAATCATGAGAAAAAGTGCTTAGAATCTGAATCTACAACTAAAGGGGAACACAACTCCCCTAACTTATGAATGGGAGAGAAATTAATATAACCAAAATAGCTGTATAAATCAGTAACTTGTTCTAAAAGATGAAGCAGCAGTTCCCATCCTGAGAAAGATGCGAGAGTTTATAAGCATCTCAGTAGGACTGTTAATTTCATTTGTAAGTTGTGTGAATCTAACTAATAAAAATGTATACAAGCTTTCACAAAATTATCTTATTGCCCCAACTGAAGCATTTCCAGTGATGTTGAACAAAGTCATTTTCCTATTGTTGACATAATAAGTTGTCTCCGAAATAAAATTAAAAAACTCTAGAGAAAATGATTAATTAGATTTCAATTATGCTGCAGAAAAAAATTATATACATACTCACACACTAAAATGCATTATAATGTTTCTTTAATGTGTTTAAAAATTCAAAAATGTTTTTAAAAGCCACTTAAAAAGTCAAAGCAAAAGCAAGCTAATGGAATATGGTGTCATCCTTCAAGTTGATGTATGTTGAGTTTCCCTAGGTCCTTTGTATGACATTACACAGACAGGGCTGGTGTTTTTCTGAATTATCTTTGAAAATTCTTAAAAACTCATTATGGTCTCTTGACAGATATAAGGATAATCTCTGTAGTTCTACCATAACTTGAAGAAAACACTGAAATTAACATTACTCCCCCTTTAGAGTAAAGTGGATTGACAGGGCGTAGATACTATTTTTGGTTTGTGTATTTGGATTAAAAACTGCCCTCTCTCCCTCCTTCTCTCCTGCACCTCCCTAAATCCCTCCTTTCTTCCCATATTCCTATAGTTTCTTTCTTCCTTATTGATATCTTTTCATCTTTATATTTATTTTCTCTCCCTTCCATTGTCCTTAGTACTCATTCTCATTTTTCTCTTATTTCTCAGTAACTCTTTCCTCATTTAAGTAATAATTGCACATGTTTCTAACAGCTTTAACTGTGCTTTGTTAGTCAATATGGTTTGAATAACAAGAGATAAAATTGTAATATCACAGAATAAATCATCTTATATACTGTTAATAGAAATTTGATACATTTTGTTTCAGATATGGCTAGAAATAAATTTTGGTATTTACTTCTTTCGAATGACATTTAAAATATTTTTAAATGACATTTGTTTGAAGAAGCTACATAGGAAGTTTATATTTCTCCAAACATTCAAAGTTTAACAAAAATCCATATTTCTATAATACTGTAATACTTGATATAATAAGATTTTTTTAACTTAAACTATAATTGTTACAAATCTGCCACATTAATAAAATAACCAGTTTTTGTTTGCATGAATGAAAAATATTGTTTACATGAACACAAATTCCCTCAAATATTTTTAAATTTAAATTTATTTTTAACTGATGATGAAAAACATAAAAATTGTAGATATTTGTGGGGTCCCATATGATGTTTCAATGCATTTTGTACACATTGTATAATGTTTCAATCAGCTTAAACATATCTATCTTATTCATCATTTATTAAGAGTAAAACATTAAAAAAATCCTTCTAGGTTCTTGAAACATACAATACATTATTGTTACCTCTAGCCACCCTATTGTGCAATAGCATGTCAGAACTTGTTACTCCTAACTAACTTTAACTTATTAACCATTAATCAACCTCTCCCTATCCCCACAACTCTCTCTAGCCTCTACTAACTACCATTCTCCTCTCAACTTATATTAAATCAGATTTTTTTATATTCTACAAGTGAGTAAGACCATGCAATACTTGTTCTTCTATACCTGGCTTATTTCATTTAACTCAAGGATCTCCAATTCTATCCCTGTTGCTGCAAGTGACAGTATTTCATTTTTTATAGCTATAATTGTATTCCATTCTGTATGTGTACCACATTTTCTTTATCTATTCATCAGGTAATAGACATTTTGTTTCAATTGGGGGCTATTTGAATATTGCTAAAATAAACACAGGAGCTTCAATACTTCTTCAATATACTGATTTCATATCTTTGGATATATACCTAGTAGTGGGATCACTGCATCATATGGCAGTTCCATTCCTAAATTTTTGAAAAACCTACCTACTGCTTTCCATATATCTGTACTGATTTACATTCCCACCAACAGTAGGCAAGGGCTCCTTTTTCTCCATATCTTCACCAGTACTGTTCTTTTTAGTCTTTTTGATAATAGCCATTCTTGGTGGAATGTTATGTATCTCATTGTGATTTTGATTTGCATTCCCCTGATGATTAATGATACTGAGTTTTTTTTCATACACCTGTTGGTCAACTGTGTGTCTTCTTTTGAGAATTGTCTATTTATACCTATTGCCCATTTTTTAATTGGGTTGTTTGATATTTTTGCTGTTAACTTTTTTGGTTCCTTACATATTCTGGATGTTAACCCCTGGTCACACTTATAGTTTACAAATATTTTCTCTCATTTTGTAGGTCATCTTCTTCACTTTGTTGTTTCCTTTGCTGTACAAAGGATTTTAATTTGATTTTAGTTGCATTTGTCTATTTTTATTTTTGTTTTCTGTGCCTCTGGGGATTTGTCCAGAAAATTCTTACCCCTTCCAATGTCCTGAAGTATTTCCCTGTTTTCCCTTAGTAATTTCCTAATTTCAGGTCTTACATTTAAGTCTTTAATCCATTTTGAGTTGATTTTAGTAACTGGTGGGTGACAGGGTCTCATTTCATTCTTTTTTCCCAACACTGTTTATTGAAAGGTCTATGCGTAGTCTTAGCACGTTTTATAAAATCTGTTGACTGTAGATGCCTGCATTTACTTCTTGATCCTACTCTGTTTCATTGGTCTCTGTTTTTTCGTTCATGATACCTTTGACTATTCAAAGGTTTTGATGGTTCTATACAAAATTTTAGTATTTTTGTTCTAATCCTGTGAATGCCATTGGTATTTTGATAAGAATTACATTGAATATGTAGACCACTTCATGCAGAATGAACATTTGAACAATATTAATTCCTCCAAGATGTCTGCTCTTGTGTGTGTGTGTGTGTGTGTGTGTGTGTGTTTTCTTTGATTTCTTCCATCAGCATTTAATAAATTTCATTGTAGAGATCTTTCACCTCTTTGGTTAACTTTATTCCAAGACCTTTTGTTTTATTTAGCTATTGTAAGTGGAATTACCTTCTTGGTTTCTATTTCAGATAATTGGCTATTGATATACAGCAATGCCACTAATTTTGCTGTATTGACTTTGTTCCCTGCAACTTTGCTGAATTTGTTTATTAGTACTCTTTTTTTTGTGGGGTCTTTGGCATTTTCTATATACAATAAAAGATCAAAGATCATTTGACTTATTTTTAAACATGCATCTTGATTTTATTCTCCTGCCTGATTGCTCTGACTAGGAATTCAAGTACCATGTTGAATAAAAGTGATAAAAATGGGCATCCTGTTGTTCCAGATTTAGAGAGAAAACTTTTCACTTTTGCCAATTTAGTCTTATGCTAGCTGTTAGCTTAATCTACATATCTTTTGTTATGGTGAAGTGAATTTTCTCAAATGCCTTTTCTTCATGTATTGAGATGGTCTTGGTCTTTGTCCTTAATTTTTGTGGATGTATTTATATCATGTTTACTGATGTATGTATGTCAAACTACCTTTGCTTTCCTGCAATGAATTGCACTTGATCATGTTGAATAATCTTTTTAACATGCTGTTGGATTTGATTTGCCAATATTTTGTTGAAGATTTTTGCATCTATATTCATCAAAGATATTGACCTACAGCTTTATTTTTGTGTGCATGTGCCCTTGTCTAGTTTGGTTATCAGGATAATGCTAGCCTTCAAGAATGAGTTTAGAAGAATTCCCTCTGTGTGGTTTTTGGAAGAATCTAAGAGTAATTAGTGTTATTTGGTTAAATGACTGGTGGAGCTCAACAGTAAAGCAATTTGATCCTGGGTTTTTTGAAGGGACACATTCCATTACGGCTTCCATCTCATTGTTTGTTCTTGGTCTGTTCTGGTTTCCCATTTCTCCAAGATTCGATCTTGGTAAGATATATGTGTCCAGGAATTTGTCCCTTTCTTCTAGGCTATCAAATTTGTTGGCCAATAGTTATCTTAAATATGGAAAAATTACTGTTTCTGATTTTATGCCATTGTATATTTAACATTTTAAATTTTAATATGAAAATATTCTAGATATAATAAAGCATTTTTCATAGAAAGTTTCCCTGATTCCCCTAATAAAGGAGTCTTTATTACCTTGAATTTTAAAAAAACATAGCCCAAGTTACCTTTCCTCTCAAAATAGTTCTTATGTATATTTCCTCTTGTTTTCAGTTTTCTCCTTCACTCTATTTTACACATCCAAATTTACGTAATTTCCAAATTACATAAGAGTTTTATCTATATGATTATTGCTATAGGAGATGGTAGTCAAGATGAACCTTGGGTGAGAACCACCAATAGGAAAAGGACAAATTGTTTTTTCCAGCCAAGGTCATTTCAGTGTGAGCACTCATGGACCACTGCGTTGATTTGATGCCCTTTCTGCCGCCACCCAAAATGAGACCTAAGTTTCAGCCTCCTTCTCCTTCTCCACTATAAGAGCACCCTTAGTTCCTGACTTTGTGCCTGTTATGAGGTCCTCTCCCCTTTCTGAGAAAACTTTCTTTAACAGTCATATTTCCATGGCTATGACAAAATAACTGAGATAGATCAACTCAAAGTAGGAAAGGTTTATTGAGGTACCCAGTTTCAGATGTTCATGGTCACTTGACCCCTCATTTTGGGCCCATGGTAAGGCAGAACACCATGGCAAGGAGCACGTGGTGGAGCAAAGCTGTTTATCATATGGTAGATGGGAAGCAGAGAAAAGGAAAGGAGCCTTGGGTCTAACATACCCTTCGAGGGCTCACCCCCAGGGAAACTTCCTCCATCTAAGCCTCCACCCCTAAAGTTCTCACTACCATCAGCTAGGGAGCAAACCTTCAACACATGGGCTTTGGGAGGACTTTTAAGATCCAAATGCTTACGCTCTTTTTGGAGGGAGTGCCAGGGATTGAGCCCAGAGACACTTAACCACTGAACTACATCCCTAGCCCTTTTTATTTTTTATTTTGTAACAGAGTCTCTCTAAGTTGCTTAGGGCCTAGCTAAATTGCTGAGGCTGGCCTAGAACTTGAGATCCTTCCCAAGCTGCTGAGTTTATAGCCATCTGCTAGTGCACCCAGCCCATTATACTTTCTTTCACAAACGATCACAATATGGCTTTATAACTCCGTAGGGAAAGTCTACCTACTCTCCACAGGGTCCAACTTACATTATCATTCATGTTCCTTACCCTCCCAACACCCTCATTGTTCAAGCTATGGGACACAACTGTAGTGGTTCATTGTCCCAAAGCCCTAGTTATCACAGATTAGAAATAAGTGATGAAGGGATGGGATGGATTGTTTTTTAGGAGAGCCCAATATGAGTTTAGCACTTCAAGTATAACAAGGAGTGTGAAAAGGATTTTGTCACTCCAAGTCTGAATCTAATTAATGTCTCCCTTTCACCCAATAGTATAGATACACCTCAGTTTTCCTGGTATTCCAACAAGTAAGAATTCACTTTGAGTATACAAATACATATACATATATCATTCAAAGACAAACTATAATATTCCAAAAGAATAACTCATTCACTGTAAGGAACAGAGTATTTACAAACGTACTTGATCCCCCTTTATGTACATAAAACATCCATTAAGGTTTTTTTGTTGTTGTTTTTTAAGTCTACAAAGCTACGTATCCCTGGACAGACACCTTCTACACACATGAGAAAAGCGTAGGCCGTGGATTTAAAATGATCTCTGTGACCACAAGCTTCCTTATTGAAAAGATTGTCAAACTCAGAACTCCATTTTTAATTATCCAGGGCATTCTTTAAAGATTAGACCACAAAAAAAGTTAACTTCTAGGAATTCAAAAAGACCAGAGCCCACAATGAGTCCTTTGGCTTTCAACATCCTACAACAGAAGGTCTTGGCAAATAGGATTGCTGAATAAGCTCTCACAGGTTCACTTTTCTCATTTGTAAAAACAGAAAATAAAACCTGACCTTCCTGTTTGTTTCATGGGGCTTTATGGTGAGGTTCTAATGAGATGTCTGTGGAAGCACTTTTAATACATGGCATTTTGTAGAAAATAAATGGAAGTCATTCTATTGTGATATTCCAAAAATTATTCTTACTCTTGAAAGGGGAGTAATATCTATATTATAGGAAACCGATCACAAGAACTGGAGTATGTATTTCAGCACTCCATATGTACTGGGCAAGCTTGATACATATCCTCTCATTTAATTCCCACAAACAGTGTGAAGTTGCCATCATAACTGTCACTCCTATTTTGTAGGTTAAAAAAAAAACCTGAAGAACTTACAAGTAAAGAATAAAGAGGTAGTTGTGAGGGTTGCAAACATTGTGTGTGCACTTAATGCCACTGAACTGCACACTGAAAAGTGGTTAAGTTGGTAAATTATATGTATATTTTGCCACAATAAAAGAAATTAGTAATAAAATAATCAGAAAACAAAGCCAGGAAGTATACAAATACAACTGAGCTCTCAGAGCTAAGATAATTATTTCAGTTGCATAAAGATAGAAATATTTATATTTCTAAAATATACAGAAGCTTGCAGATCTATAGTTCCATCTTCATAATTTTGAGCACTTAGAAAAATTAAAGTTTATCAAGATCAAATAATTTTATTGATTTTTTTTTATCTTTAGCTTTATACTTCCTGGACGTGTATCATATTCTTGAATTCCTATTAAGAATATATCTCCATAGACTGAGTTAATACAGGTATTAAAACAAATACCTATTATCCCATTTTCTCATTTCCAATCAAAGTAGTTTGCTTTATGCTAACTTTTGTTAAACTTTTTAAGTTGCCAAACTAGAATTATTCATGAATTCTTGAAATGATACTGGGTTATACTTATTTCAACCATGTTCTATGAAAATATAAATGATCCTATAACATTTGCAATCTAATCGTAATTCATTTCATAATGGCAATCTCAAAACACGTTAATTTCGTTAATTATATCACTCTCATTGACTTTCTCAGCTCACTTTCACTTTTGGTGAAGAGATACTTATGACATTTAGTGTTTAATGTCATTAGCTTTTTTTTCTGAATAAAGATGGGAATATTGTTCAGCAATTTTGAAATCTAACAGGAGCAAACGCAGGATATGGGTGCATCTGTTGACGACACAAATGCTGAAAAACAACTATGATCTAAAAAGAAAGGGAGTGTACTGGGAAGAAATGGTCCAGGAGGGTTAAGAGGGGGTTCTTTGGCAGATTGCTTTGCCCAGCATGCTGTAATATCTCTTTCCAAAGCATATTGGCATAATACACTGAACAATCTTGATAAGGGAGACTTAATTAAAATGCTGTAAGCATAAGATCTCTGCCTTCATGCTATAGAAGATTTTGTCAAAAGAATATTATTACAAACCTAGCAGGATTTTTAAAATGTTTTATTCACTTGTAGCCATCCCACTGATTACTGTACGGTTGGAAGTATAACACAACCAGTCGGTTCTTAATAAGGGCTTTTAAAAATCACAGCATGTTCTTTAGTCCCTCAGTACAGGATGAATGTGACATTAGGGACACAAATATCATTACCTTGATAAATTACTGACGGCATAATGATTATGGAAATCGTCATCGACTGATCATCAGTCACAATTTATTTCAAATCAATGTCTACAATTTGTAGCCTGGATGGAAGTTTTATCAAAACCCCCTCTGGTATAGCACAGCTCTTTGGAGCTCATGTCCCCCTAAGAGTATTGCAGCTTTGTCATGCATCATCTGCTGTTCATGAATGGAACCACTCAATGATTCCATGGCCTCAAGCAATCCAAATTAGTCAGAAGAACATTGGGCTAGGCACACTTCTAGGCAAACTCATGGAGAAAAGCAGTTTAATTTAAGAACCAGCAAATGTGCCAAACTACAAAATCCCTCCCCAGACATAGAGTTTCCCTTTTTTTCCCCCTTTCCAACTGGCAATAAATGGTAATGTCTGACTTTACTGTGTTGTTAAATTGCAAATAAATTGTTGAAGAATCATAACATGATAGGCATTTACATCATCAAAACAATCTCTGCAAGAGGAAGTATAATTTGCCTGCCTTTGTCTGAGACTTGCTAGTGTTACATTATTCTTTTTCCAACACATTTAACATTTCAAGTCATTTTAGGTCAGGATTGTCCTAGGACTCAATCCTTGTGGATTGTGATATAGTATTTGTACTAATTTCTAAGTCCATCATGATATATGGAGGATCTCAAGGTGGCCAATGCTAGTGATGATAAACTTCTATAAGGAACATGTTTTCCCCAAATCCTGCAGAGTCAGATGAACATTATAGATGGTAAAGTACACTTTAGTTAGCATGGGAATTTAATTTGAATATGAACAAGACTGATTTCTTTTTTAAGGCTGCTTGTTGTTCTGCTTTTGTTCCTTTACTTGGAAACTGAAATAATTCATTGCATTTGTACTTTGGTTGGGATAGAAATTATGTAGAAATGTTAATGAAACCCAGCAATAGTAATACTGGTCCTTAATTTTATAGTTCTACTTTCAAAATATCACATGTAATTTGACCCTTAATAGACTTCTTTCTGAGTTGCAACAAGGGAGATTACTATTTTAAGTTTAAAATTGGCAAGTATTTGTCTAGACTTATATAGCAATTTCAAAAAAAAAAACCCAAAACAAGAAAAATGAATAATATTAATTACTTATTATTTATTAATTGCCAGTTATGATTCTAGCATCCTCTTAAGCGTCCCAGGTGTGTTATTTGGTGTAACTCCAGTAAGAACCCTACGATCAGTGTTTAAACTGATGAAAGTGAATCATAATTGCCTAACATTATGAAGAAGAGTAGAAAGCAGATCTGTTTGAACTTAAGGTCATTATTTTTCATGTAACACAAAACACCTTGGAATATGAGTGATACTTAAGTTGCAGAAACTAGTTGTCTTGTTTTTGGAATTTTTATGTGACTAGCATTTTGGAGTATTTATCATATTGATATCTATATATCAAGTTCAGTAAAGGAAGGAGGTAGGAAGGAATTAAGGAGGAAATAGAAAATCAAGGAAAGACAGGGAGAGGGAGGAGAGAAGGAAGGAAAGAGGGAAGGGGGAAGAGAAGGAAGGAGACATGATCCCAGACCTTGAAGAATTATTACTCCAGCCCTACCTCACTGTTCTCCTTCCTCTTCAATTCCAAAGAAAACTAGGACACTGACAAATATTTTCTCAGTACCAACAATATGCCAAGACCTATAAATCTAAAGCAAAGCTGAACATCGTTCCTGCTTCATCTGCTAAATCTCCCCTCCATTCTGAGAGCTGTAGCTCTGTCAACAGCACCATCATCTTTCAATCAACATGTCTGAAACTATATGATGACCTCTGCTGACTCCCTGCAATATTTCACTGAAGAGTATACCTTGTTGATTTAACTTCTCTCATGTACTTACCACAGATGCTTTTCTCCCCATAGTTTTAGCAATTCAGTGAATTATTCTGACAAAGCTATAAATGACCCATTGAGAAGGCATGATTGCCCCTTTAACTGACACTTCTGTGATGGTTTCCCAGGATAGGATGAGGTTCTGTGGTCAGAATTGTGTCTGATTATCTGGGACAGGCTGCTACTCGTGGACTGCAGATATTAGACTTTTTATGTTATCTTTATCTTGCATCTTGAACTTCTACTCTGTACACACCAAAGAAAGTCACTGTTCAGCAATATATAGTGGAATGGATGCCCATGGCTCAGTCAGAACCTGCAGTAGGAAACAGCCCAGAACTGGACATAGGATGGACAGGTATATGCTTCAGGGCTAGCTCAATCACTTATGTGCATTTGGCTTGTTTATTTAAAAGTATTTATTTTAAAAGTATTACTGCTGCATACCGGGTCATTTGGAGGAGATACAATAGTAATCAAAAACACAAGATGCCAGACTTAATGGTATTTAATTCTGATGTAGGAAGATAGACATAGGCAAGGAAACACCTAAATAAAATGAAATTGTTTCAGATACCAGTAGGAGGTATTTTTTAATAATTGGATGATATGATAGAAAATAAGGTGAGGGTATGAGAGCTGATGCATTTAGATATATTGAAGAAAAGAAAATACTTTATTTTTTAAATATTGTTAGTTGTTATTTATTCATTTATTTTTATGTGGTGCTGAGGATCGAATCCAGTGCCACACATGTGCTAGGCAAGCGCTCTACCACTGAGCCACAACCCCAGCCCAAGAAAACATCTTCTTAAGGAGAGATGTTTGAGCTTGAGGAACCAGCCAGAAAAAAAATGGGAGGAATACTAAATACAAAGAAGAGCAGAAAGAAGGAAAGTTAGGGTGGCCAGAGCACGGTGGGGCATGAGATCTGAGCACCAGGTCTTGTAAGTCATGGAAAGAGACTGGACTTAATTCAGGTGTGATGGGTAAACCATTGGTAGGCTGAAGCAGAGGAGTAACATGATTGATGTCCTATTGTGAGCCATATAAGAAAGGATGGTAAAAGAATCAATGGAAGCAATGAGTCCACTTAAGCAGTTGTAACTAGAGATGCCAAGCCAGGTCATCACCCAAAAGCCAAAACTGAACTCAGTAATTCTGATGGCATGGAGCATTTGGATAATACTGAATATCTTAAGAGGCTTTTTACAATTATTATTTATGTGCATTAAAATTATTTATTTTGATATGTAATAAATTAAGTTTAGATTGATATGATCCACAAACTCAGAACAAATACTTTAGAAAATTTATTTGCTTTATTCTTTGCCTGACTCTCACTTTAGAGAAATAACAGGGAATTTCAGGGGGAAATTTGGGGGGTTGGGGGAAAAACACTTATTCCAAAATAACACTGAAGAGGCAAATCAATTGCTGGGCTATCGCTTTAGGTATCATAGCAACCATCGTTCTATCTATCAATCAATAGCTGTTTATCAAGTGCCTCACCATATAAGATACTGTGCTAACAATGAAAGGAGATAAAATAGGATGAGTAAATTCCTGCTTACATGGAGTTTGCAATCTCATGCAGAGCTGGGATACATTTGCAGAACAGGTAATCCTACCTGGCAGTATACTCTGTGATCCAAACAGGACGTGCCAGGGAATGGGGGGTGGGGAGCACACAGCTTGTAATCAGAAAAGAAGAAAGCCCATAGCCTTTTCAAAGGAGATTGGGTTAGACTGGAGCAGAGAATACACGTGGGCTGCTATATTGTAAGGGAATAGTGGGAAATGAGGCAAGAAAAGAAAATTGGAACCAGATTGCAGAGGGGGTTTAATGCCTGGTGAGGAATGTCGACTTTGTACTATTGGTATTGGGCAGCTCTTGAAGGATTTCAAGCGAGGGAATGACATGTTGAAAAGGTATGTGGGAAGATGAATCCAACAGCTGTGTGCCAGCCAGGCAGGAGGGAGAAGCATCAGGAAGCAGCTGCTGTAGGTGACTAGAGTTGAGGGGCAATTTGATTTTGCTGGTTCCAAGTTTCCAAAGTAAAATAATCATATATATACCTTATACACACATAATTTTATATATTCCCCTCATTTCTGTTTATGCCTTTACATCAAGAAGTGTTTTTCCTTATGCAACATTAAAGTGAATAGTTCCCTCATAGAAAAATTATTTGCCCTTTTCTCCATTATCTTCTTAATTAATAGTGACAGGCTCACTAAAAACTGACAAGGAAATAGCAAAAGAATAGGAAGTTATGAAAACAAGTGAATGTTTTGCTAAGGAAATGTTTATTACAGTGGTTCTCATCATTATGAGTTAATTACAGGCTCTCGGCAAATATCCCATTGTGAACTCAGAGGTGCAATATGTTTTATTTGAGAAAGTGAAATAGTGATTTCCTTTCCAGTATTCAGTTGCATTTCCTGCTATTTTAAGACTACTCAGTGGTACCAATGTACTTTGACAACCAATTATCCCAGCATGTCTTTGCAGCGTATTTTAACTATAATGCTTTTTAAAAGCTTGAATTGCAAAAACAGAGTTCTGTCTTAATTGATCAGATGTGCATCTAGAGTTGTCGGAATACTATTTGTGTAATATCTGAAGAAATTAGCTGGCTTATGTGAGCAGAAAAAAACACCTGTTGGAATAAGGCACACTGAATTTCCTCTGAAACTATTGTTTACAATTTTTCTCCAAACTTTCTTTCCCATCTCCACTCTTGAGGAAAGATGACATGTAGCTATGAGTTCTGACCAAAATAAAGAATAAGCCATACCATAAACAGAATCTCCATTGAGTTCAGAATCTGATTGACTGAGTCCATTTGCCATCTGATTATTAGTTACAGGCATTGCCAGCATCAGGCATTGCCAGCATCAGACTTTGCCCATACCATCTTCTTCTAGCAAACGCAGATCAAAGAATGCCTTGGTACACATTCTGCAAGCGAAAGGTGAATTTACAGAGTAAGAATTCTCCATGTTAATGTTGCCCTAGTGCCTGTTAACTACAATTCATTGTTTAAAAACTGACGTCTGTGATTGATTCAGGCACGGGGCCATTGCTTAATTTACTTTGGTTTGATTTTTTTTCTTCGCCCTCCCAATTGGCTTCTCCAGAGGAGGAAAGTCAGACAGTAGTTACTGCTTTGGAAAGAAAAGATAAGCTGAACACTTTGGAATGCATTTTTCTAACACTCCTTTGCCAAGTGTTACATGACTGTATCAAATTTCTTTAGACTTTGATAATGAGAAACAGACGATTCCATAGAAAATACAACCAAGAGATTTGCAATAATAGAGGATTTCAGAAAGACACATGGTTCTAAATGGCACTAAGATTATGTGCTTTAGAGTTCTGAATCTTTTATTTTTTTCATGTTTGAGTAGGCCCTATGGTTGATTATCAGGTTGAGCAAGGGCAGAGGCCTGTCTGCTGATTATAAGTGTGCATGTGTGTAAAATTTTCACACATAATATAATATTTCAAAGTTATTTTTATGGAGGCTCAGGGGTCCCAGAACTTAAACAAAACTGCTGATCATTGGCTCCAAGAAATACTTAGAAGGAATCATAGTTTTTTTTACATCATATGGAGTCATTTGCAGACTTTGGGGCTACAGATCACATAATGTTTATTTATTCAGCTGGCTTTGGAGATTTGAGCAATATTTGGAGACACATGAGTCTTTGCCATGCTTAATAAAAAGTATACTCAGAGGTATTGCTACAGCATTTTTATATACAAAAGGTTCTCACAAGCAGGGGTTGATATTGACAAAAATGTAATTTTGAAATTAAAAAGAAACAATCCCAGAAAAAAAAATTGTCCAGCATCTTATTTCTTAAGAAATCTTTATCAGACCTTATGTCCCCTGTGCTCTAAAGCTTGAAAATACATTATTACCTTTTACAAGAACACTGTAAACTGTAACTTGCATTATTCTTTCTGATCATCTATGACAAACAAGGCCTGGTTCACCTTCTAAGAATAATCATTTAACACAGATGTTTAATTTTGTTGGCATTATTAGTAAGCTTTAGGTCACAAAGTCAACGTGTTATTTTCTATGAAAGAAGATGTAATAAATATTTGATAGCTATGGCTTTTGAGGAACATTCCACCTTTCAATCTTGAGGCATTCTTTCAATATACATGCCAATCAGAAGTCTTTAGCAAATGTAAAAATGCATCTTATCTACTACTCTTTGAGAAATATAAGAATCTCAAGATGCACCCGAAATATTCATTTACACAGATAATACTCTAAGCAGGGCTAGAATTTGCTGAATATTTCAGTTACTACTTATTTATTCTGGTTTGTTTCCTTCCTTCTTTCCCTCCCTCCCTCCTTCCATCCCTCCTTTCCGTATTTTCTTTTCCTGCTTTTTCTTTTTTACCAACGCTCCTAAAATTTCCTAAATCCCTGACTTGTCAAAATGCCTTTGCTCTATAATATATGCAGATGAGTAAATTTATTGACAGTATTTACATTGCATAATCTTTTATTTGGTTAGATTAACGATAGTTTAAAGGGTAATATATTTCGTATCACGAATCATTTTCTTTTACTGCTTTTTCTCTTCTCTTTTTCTGTTAATTTACCTGCCCAAATTATTTTAATAGCTTTATTGTGAAATTCTCCTTTGTATAAGCTTATCTGTTAATATCTAATTAGTATAGAGAAATTTCATTGACAGAAAGAGGACTCATTTGTGGAATTTTGCCAAGGTAATTTCTGTATTCTTTGCTTCAAGTGTCTGAAAACTGTGCCCACACATTGAACCCATGACCCACTCTTGTGATCCATGCTCACCTCTTCAATATTGATTTGTCTTTGGTTTGGATGGAAACTATTACATTTTGTGTTAATGTTAAAGATGTGTTTCAAGCAAGTGTTATTATTTGATAAGATGTTAAAAAGCAGAGTCCTTTAAAAGGATTCATTAATGAAAAAGTAGATATTTAATTCAACACTAAAAGGAGCAGAATAATGTCTTTTAGTTACAAAAACTTCACACACACACACACACACACACACACATAAAAACTAACTTTTCTACAAATACTAGATAAAGAACAATGCATGTAAAAGAGCAGAATCATAGAAGACCATTGACTAATATTGTTAATGGTGCCTGGCATTTTGCCAGAAGGAGTGGTTGAGAGGTGATGCCAGGGAGCCATTAAGATGATGATAATTAAGTTAAGCTGTGTATAATTGATGTGCCTGGATGATGCTGGATTGAAACAGGCTGTGTATTCAGTTGTATATAGACCTCTGCTGTCTGGCAATAGGGCGGCTCCAGAATAGGTCGGCTCTGGAATAGGGCGGCTCCTGCTGCCTTGGGCACCCGCTACTTTTGAGTTCTTGCGAGTTCCCGTTGAGTTCCCTTCTGGTTGAGCTCTCCTGGGGATTCCTGGAGAGTTTACCTTGGTTGGGGAAGTTCCGGTGGAGTGAGTTCCGGTTGGTGTGTGGTGTTCCTGGAAGGGCCTCGTGGGTGGTGTTTGCAGGAGTTCGGGCAATAAAGGAGTTCCTGTTTGAATCTACAAGTGCTTGGCTCGGTTATTTTGTGCCCAGCCAGACTGCAGCATAATATCATTTTTTTCATTTGCTACTATATTTCTTATGAAATGCAGTAGAATATTTAAGATTTCATCAAGCCATTTCATCTGATGACATACTAGTATATATATTCTCTCTCTATTTATGTGTGTGTGTGTATGTATGTATATATATATATATATATATATATATATATATATATATATATATATATA
>NW_026000211.1:14255277-14284322 GCF_001458135.2 Marmota marmota marmota | reverse complement strand
TATATATATATATATATATATATATATATATATATATATATATATATATCAAACAAAACGTGTGTGTGTGTGTGTTTTGTTTATTCAGAGCTGGGGATTGAAACCAGGGCCTCACATATGCTAGGCAAGTACTGTACCACTGTAAGGTACATTTTCATTTTCCTGCTTCCATCTCTTTTTACCAATATCACTGTTATCTTTTTTTTCTCACACACCCATCCAAGCTTTTACTACAAAAAAAAAAAAATGCCTACATGCAGAAAAGAAATATATGCCAAGCTTTGTCACAGACCAAACTGCCATGAAAAGCAAGTCAAAAAGAGGGCAAAACCAAGCACATTTTCAGGTCTCACGATGTGCCAGACACTGCAGAAGATAATTTTTTACATGTGATATCACAATTAAAAGAGAATTGTTCTAAAATTTTTGCTCTATCATGTTATATATACAACTGTGTTCTAGTTCTTCTATTATTGTTACTTGATGATTTGGGTGAGCAGATGTCCATGTCCAGTTTGAAGCCACTCTATTGTGTCCAAGGAAAATGATATATGAAACATGAAAAGCAACTCAAATGGAGTTTTGTTTATCAAGTAGTGTATCCCATAAGAAGTAAGAGATATCTCAGTCCTCATTGAAGTTATCAGTGAGCCAAAGTATAGGAACAAACAAGAAGTTTGGCTGAGTTATCAGAAAGAATACTTATAATGTTTCTAAAGCATGTCACGAAAAATGTTAATGAATTTGGGGTGCTTTTATAAAAAACACCACAACTGCATTTATGAGCTGGTTTTATACATATATTTTTTTCTAGATAAATTATTAAATAATACTACTTCAACCCCAAGAAGCAGAAAAGAATGGAACATAGGAAAAAATTAACAGTCCAGTTAAAATATATTATTTCATCCATGCCAAGATGAATTAGATCACATCTGTGACAGTGTTTGAGCCTCTGATTGTTTGTCTTTGTAGCTGAACATTCAAAGAACTGTAGGCAATGAATTTTTAACAAAATCACAATGACTCTGTTACTTTCATGAAGATTTATTAATACTGACTACTAAATAAAAATGTCAGAGACACGGTAAATATCATGCATAAAAGGCATAAAGAAACGCTACATTGGTTTGAGGACAAATAGGAAATGTAATTTACATTCTGAGCAGAAAATGAATTTCTAGTAATGTTAGGAAAAAGCAGACTCTAAGCAAAAAAAAAAAAAAAAAAAAAAAAAAAGTAATGGTTCTCATGATACCTGGATAAGAAGGCAAAATTGAAACAAATTCAGGCTATGTGATTTTCAAACAAGGCTGACCCTGGGCAAGACTGTCAAGTGGCTTGTCCTTTATCCTGGATCCAGAGATCTAAGAGTATGGCCACAGTCAAGAATCATTGTTTTAAGTTTCTCACTCAAGAAATGTTATGTATACTAACCTCCATCCTTTAATGGCAGTGTTACTCAAACCTTCTGACTATGACTCACTTAGGAACGCATATATCTCAACCTACTTTCACTTTCCAGAGGAAAAAGACCCCATGATAACAAAATCCATTGGGAAAAACAAAATAACACACAACATATGACCAATATTGCAATTGTACAGTAACCAATTGATGAACAAATTTACAATCTATTAGTAATACTACAAATATGTTAATTCATGTAAGTTTGTCTGCAACCCAGACCAATTCAAAACAGCAGTAATAACCACATGTTTCTCCCAGGATTTCAGGAATTCTAACAATTTTCACATGCATCTGAATAGCAGGAACACTGAGAGGCTCTCAAGCCTTGGGTTGCAGTCAGGTGTCCTGGTGGAATACTGGTTTAGAGTTCTAGGTTAATTCAGGCAGCTTGCTAATATTAGTTCATGAATAGTATCTGCCACCAAGTCAGCAAATATTAGTGAATATCCATTAGCAGTGATTCACTGCACATTATTCAACTGTAAGAGGCAAAGATGAGTTTTCCACCGGACTGAACTCTAAAGTTCCACAGGAGTCCATTGAGCTTTAGGGACCTCAGTATCAGCTCAGTGATAAGGAGCTGACAGAATCAGGGGCTGCTCCCACTGGAGGTTACATTGCACCCTTGGGCTCTTAGGTGCCTAATGTGTGAAAAGTTGAAAACTATCAAGCCGATAGAGACAAAGAAAGACAGGGAGACAGTTGTGCCTCAGTAAGCCATAGAGATCTAGCTTGACCCTTCAAAGTACACATTAGAATCAGAACCTAGTTAGGCCACAAGTGGTAAGCCAGTGCAAGGAACAGTTAGAGTTGCCAGCAGTGTAGACAGTGGTCATATCAGCTGAGATATGGCTCAGAACCAAATAAGCTTTAGGGGAGGTCTGGTGGGATGGGGACATATGAGACGAAATTCAAGGCAATGGGTAAGCAGCCCTTATTTGTTTAAATTGAAACCATAGAGCCCTACTATTCCAGGTAGGGAATCTGAGTGCTCAGATTCCTTCATGGGAGCTTTCTCTGTTAACTTGCTCTTTTCCATCTAAGCTAATGTTTCTCTGACTTTAAAATATCGTTTCCCAAGACTTTAAAATATCGTTGCTAAACCAGCGGGCCACACCCTTCGTGTATTGGTTCTCCACTTGCTCTACAGTGTCTCAGATTAGGGTTGTGTGACTCTACTTGTCTGAACATGTCAGCCATCTGTGCAAAGTAAAGTGTATTCTAATAGGAAATACACACTTTTTTGACCCATTATAATTTTCAGTTACATTATTCAAGTACCACTAACATCAATTTACAAGCACCTTTCAACCTTAGGTGGAGCTTATGAATAAAAAAATATATTTAATAAATTCCTCTTTTTGTTTTATATTTATTTATTTATTTTTGGTACAAGGAATTGAACCCAGGGGCACTTAACCACTGAGCCATATCACCATTCCTTTTTATATTTTTGTTTTCAGACAGGGTCTCAGTAAGTTGCTTAGGGCCTCACTAATTTAGCTGAGGTGGGCCTCGAACTTGCAATCATTCTGCCTCAGCCTTCCAAGCTTCTGGGACTACAAACGTGTGCCACCATGCCGATGAATAATTTCCTTTTGAGTAATAAGTTTTGGTATGCTGGCTGTTAACTAGTAATATGTTGTTTGGACATCAGCTTGGAGCATGGGATTTAGATCATACTAACTATAGTCAAAATCTGTTGATATTCTATTAATAAATCTTTGAAGTAAATGTTTGTCCTAGAGAGTTTATTTTCCAAAAAGCCAAGGACAAATGTCCTTCTTTCTGCTTCTCCTTTTTGTTGTATTTTTGTTGATGATGATGGCCCTGAAGGAGACAGGGGGTGGGAAGACATCAAATGCATTATTTGGAGCTGGTTTAGATACCTTAGGTTTTCCGCTAAAAAATATTCTGGTCCACTTGACCCTGAATCCTCTTTGTGTTTGATCATAGACACGCTGACAGTACCATCATCACATGCCTACACAGAAGATGGTAAAAATGAGGGGTTGAGGCTTGCGAAAGCACTTTCCTCATTGATAAAATTGGCAGTGACCTTAATCAGTGACTCTCTAAGCTTTTTAGCACGGACAGAAATAACCATTTTTTTCCACTCTGTCTATTTTCATCATAGACACTTTTCCTCTGATCTTCTGATATGATACGTGTCCCTGGGTTTATAGAGCTTTAGAAATCTGGTCACTGTGCTCTTCTATTTGTATTATGATTCTTATCAGAATCCCCCCAAATGTATATTTAAGGAGTCTTGATTGGAAAAGCCTCAGAATATAGAAGAATATATACCTTTGTACAAAGAAATTGGTCAGAGTAAGGCCATTTTGAATAATCAGTTTTGTTACCACTGTTTGTAAACCTACACAGCACACAAATTGCTCTGTGACCTATATATGTGTGTGTGCGTGTGTGTGTGTCTATATATACATATTCCATTTTTTAAAAATCCCTAGCTTAGTTAATTTCTAAATATTTGCAAGAGTATCAAATTACTAAAAGCTGAAAACAGTTTTGCAAGATAAAATTTAATAGTAAATAATTATTTTAAGTCACTTGATATTTAGAAACTATAATCTTGATTGCATGGCTAAATTCAATAGCACTCTTAAGTAATTATTCTTCATAAATTAACATGCTATTTTCATCTGCTATAGTTTTAAAGGAATCAAGGCTGTTAACTATAAACTACAGCTAAATCACAATCAATCTAGAAGTTTCTAACCCCCTCCTGGTTACTCTTGTGGTGACCAGCTGTGTGTCGGTCATACTAAGGATACACTGAGCAATCCAACCAACTTCAGTTACTTGGCTTGGATGGACACTACCTTGGATCATTTTGTTGACATATAAGTTCCTTAATTTAAAAAAAAATCCCACAATCTTAAAAAAATAAGAAGTCACTGCAATTACATATTTATAAGTTTTAGCTTTAGATGTTTTAATGGTTTGTTCTAACACTAGGAGGACTAAGTCCTGAATCATTGCTAAATGTTCAGAAACCCTCTGACACAGAGCCTACTTTTCAGAAAACTGTGTTTCACCAGTGATACTAAATAAACAATGTGATTATTATAACTTTTGTATTTCTGCAAATTATGTAATTATAAACAATGAAAGAAAGATTCTATCAGTATATCTATACTAAACAATTACAACTAAAAAGATAATTATGGCCAGGCGTGGTTGCACACTCCTGTAATCCCAGTGACTCAGGAGGCTGGAGCAGAAGAATCACAAGTTCAAAGCCAGCCTCAGCAATTTAGCGAGGCCCTAAGCAACTTAGTGAGAGACTATATCTCAAAATAAAATAATAAAAAGAACTGAGGATTTGGCTCAGTGGTTAAACACCCCTGGATTCAATCCCTGGTACAAAAAAAAAACATGTGTAATTGTGTTTATCTTGATGTTGGTAGTTCACTAACACTTCACTATAAGTAAAAATGTCAAAATTAATAGCATCATTAGTATTAGGATATATGCAGATAGAGATATGGATATATTGGTATTTCTCAAAACTTTTAGCAAGTAAAAAGTGTAAAGGCTCTTGCAAATGTGGTCAGCCAACAACATCATCTCTGATTATACAAACAATTCTAAACAGCCAGTGATGCCCTTAGAAGATAAAAAAAAAAAAAAAAAGACTCTCTAGAAAAAGGAAACTGAAAGAACTTCTCAAAGGTGAGCAATGAGTTAGGTGCAGAGCTGCGTATCACAATTTTTGTTTCTAGAGAGGCATCACGGGTTGGTGGAGAAGCGGGTAATAGGTCATGTTCCAAGTGTTTCTTATGGGAAACCAAACTGGGCCTCAGCCTAGAGAAACATCACCCACCTCACTGGATTGTTTTGAGGTATGAAGTATGTCACATTTATAAAATATCCGTCTGTGAAGAAGACAGAATATGGTATTGAATTGTTGACTGCAACAATAGTAGATGATGTGTCTAGGCTCTTGGCCCAGATTACAAAAGCCCACAGCCAATAAGATGACTAGAAAAGAGTATTTATCAGCTCTACCCTAGAACTCGATTTAAGTTGTTTCAGTTTGCAGTTCCAAACCTATAGCAGTGAACCTATATCTCCTCTCCCAACCATTTCCCACAGATGAGTGGGAAGGAGACAGAAGCCGTGTGGCCCAGGCTCTTTGTGCTAACTGCTAAACCCAAGGACTGACCCCAGAAGCTCATCATTCCCTTTTGTAATCACCAATCTCTCATAACTAGCTGTAGACTGCAGAGTCACAAGTGCCCTCAGAATCCTTAACCCTAACTATGGGAATTGGTTTGTCCCCACTTCCACCTTCTGCCACAGCACAGGGTACCACCCACTCACCACACTAGGCTTTCCGTGGAACATCTGATCACCACAAATGTGAAGGAACAGAATTTCAGCTACTCAAACTGTGAAACATAAGCCATGGATCTGTGTGTTTCACAACAACATGAAAATCTCACATTTTTCATCATGTTCAAACCTAAACATATGTAACAGAGGAGTCTACTTCCTGCTTTCATCAGCTTGGGGTGCTCCAGCAAATCCTCAGCTGTCACCATACTTATATAGCAATCAAGAGAATCGATGAGCAGAGTTCCAGGTATGATCAGGAGAGGAACAACTGATAAGAACTGGCTTTTTGAAAGTGACCTTTGATGCATTCCTTACATTTTCGGATTTTCAGTTTCTTCATCTGTAGTAGGAGAATAAATAAGATTACTGAGAAGATTAAATGAGCTAATACTCATGAGGCATCTTAAACAGCACCAATGGGCTTCTCAATAAACACTAATTTGTTCTTTATCATCATCATCATCATCATCATCATCATCATCATTAAATCTCAAATGTACTGATGAGTCAGGATTTATAGTCCAGGTGCAAGTCTGGCTCTGGCAGGACACCTAGGTGAATGAGTCTCTGACTATAGTCACACCCAGATCACAAGCTGATCCAGGAAGTCTGAAGCTAAATGGACCTTAGAACCTTAGAACCCAAAGGACCTTAGAACCCAAGCACTAGGCTAATTACACTATGCCCAACCTCTCTTTCTAAAATAACAGTCCAAGGTGACAGCTCTCGTTAACAACTGTCTCTAGGGTATTCCAAGCCCAGGTATATATCTCCAGGTTGGGGAGGGGATCATCTTGCTAGAAGATGGAAAAACTCACTCTAGTTACCAGCAAGGACCCCTGATACACTAAGTTTAATCACCTGCATATACCCCTGGCATACCAAGAACATCAAAGAAAACCACTTCCTGGAAATAATCACCTACCGTAGCAGACTACAACTCATTCATTCAAAATTTTTTAACAACTGATATTGCGCAGGCACATACTGACTATACCAACTGATACAGATGTTTGTATGCTAAGACCAAATATCAGGCCAACCCCATTACCCCCAAATTTTTGTGATCACCTTTGGAAGTCAACAAACAAGAGAAATAACTACTTTTCAGCATGAACGCTGCTTGGATTACAGAGCATTCCACTCTTGAACACAGCCTCCTTCTTAACACAGCCCTCACTTGTCTTTCCTAATGCCAGACTCTTCAGAGATCCCTTCCTCTCCTCTGACGGCAGCTTCCTCCTTCCTGAACTTGAATGAGTCTGTCCCTGGTCCTCTCTCTTCGTGTTTTACAGTCTGTCACTTGATGATCTCATCAAACTTTCTTGCCTTGATGATCCCTTCCCTGAAATTTGATTTTTTTCCCTTCACCCCTTAGTCCAGACTTGTTCCTCTGAGACAGACCCCCAAAAGTCCTCTTCTCCTTGTCCTGTATCATTACAGTCACTCTGTCAGTTTGTCTCCATAAACTGCAATTTCCATAAAGCCCAGTCTCACCTCTTTCTTTTTTTTTTTTTATTGTTGGTTGTTCAAAACATTACATAGTTCTTGATATATCATCTTTCACACTTTGCTTCAAGTGGGTTATCTCTTTCATATTCAAATGCCGAATCACTGGATCACAGCAAGTGACTCAACCTCTTGCCCCAAAGTTTTGTTTCCAGTCCCTCTGAAATTTCTCCAAAATACCTGAAATGCTTTAAGTCCCCCTCTTTTCTATTATGTTCAAACTCTATAACTTGTTCATTTTGTCCCAAAGCACCTGGAATACCTTGCCATTCATTCTTCCCCTTCCGGCTCTTGCCCCCCAATCCCTCCTTAAAGTGTTATCCCTTCTTCCTGAGGAAAGTAGCCTCTTCTGCCTCTGAATTTCTATAAGATTGCACCTATACATCTTTATATACTCACCATTTGGGGGGGAAGATTATTATAATTCTTTATTTACCTAATTTACTTGAATGGAAAGTAATGTATCACACAGCTACAGATCTGAACATCCTAATACCTGCAAAGATACTCAGCCATCGTTTGTTACAATGGTTAACTGAATGAGTTACCATTTTATAGTTAAATAGATAAATAAATGCATTATGGCATAGTTGACATACGCAATAAAAATAAAATCAAAACCTCATAGCATAGAGATTTTTCTATTTTTTGTTTCTTCAGGCACGTGCCACACTAATACTCTGTAGTTGGCAACTCAAGCAAACTGCTGCAAAACTGAGGGAGACTACACATCATTGGTAAGTAACATGTTATTTCTAAATCGGATGGTAGTCCAAAAGCCAGTGTTTGTACCCTCATTTTATTTAAAGTCCTATTTTATAAGAATTTTAGATATTCTGGTATTTTGGGAAAACACAGGAAATTGATGAAGAAACTTTTTCAAGAAAATTGCTGTTTCTTATGGAATTGAACATAAAAGCTTTCAGTTTTATACAACGCTGAGAAAATTTCATGTATTTCTAGAAGGAATTTATACTTTAGGGTGAATGTTTTGATGTCCAACATACATTCTGAAAATATACAAATTATAAATGAACAATTTGATGGATTTTCACAAAGTGAGCACATGCCTGTAACCAACACCTAGTTAAGAAACAGTAGCACCAGTATTCCAATAGGTCTTCTGACCCCTTCTCATCAAACCCCTTCCTCTCCACCCTTTCCCCACCCCATCAAAGTTAAACACTGTCATAACTTCTAACACTGCAAATCAGTTCCCCTGTTTAAAAGTTTTGTAAAATTGGACTATCTTTTTAAATGATTTAAAAAATAAAGACAAAATTGAAAAAAAAAGAGCAGAAAAGCTAAGTGATTTTCTATTTATGTAACAGCTGTTTTGCCAGATGATTTGATAGCTAATTGGAGTTGTATTGCTGTTATTCTTAAACCCAGTAAACATCACCTGTTTTAATTGAGGGTCGCTGCTGATTAAGCACTGTATCAGTTTTTCCCCTCATATTTGCGCTTAATAAATTATAGCCTGCCCAAGATCAGGAAAGGTATTCATCACGTCAAATGTTTAAAACAACTGTCTTTTATAATTAGAGCAAAAGATTTTCTTTTAGCATTGACTGATTAAATTGGTAATTAACATGGGATAAAAATTTTGCATGGTTTCTCAAAGGAACCAAGAAAATAGATACAGATACACTTAGATCAGCAAAAGGCTTAATAACACATTTGTTAAAGGCGCTATTATATTTAACATAATAAGTGGGAAATAGGATCACATTTTATTTATTTCAAGAAAGATAACTCTCTTTGTAGTTATTTAATCTGGAGAATGCCTTCCTATCGACCTCCTAATCCTTCATAAATTTTAGACCTCTTCCCAAGGAAATAGCAATTAAATCCTAACACTTAAAGTGTTCATTATATGATTCAGATAGCATCTTATTGATTGAATTCTTGGAGAGAAAGATAGTAGGATTTCTACCTATCAAAAATCTCAAAAAAAAATTGCTGGCCAATTTCTTTTAAAATATTATTAAATGTTATGTTTTTTTTCCTTCTGTGTTATTAACTTTAATTTTAAGTCATTTGGTACATTTCTTTAAAATAATTTATCATCCAAAAAGTCTCTTTACACATTGTAATATTTTATCTAATCTTGTCCATTTTATGTTAATTATCTATTCTTCAGAGGATGTCCTTGACTTTGCTCCTAAATTTTAGGATGTGTTTTAGTTTAGAAGGACCAGTAGTCTTCTGTATCTTTGTCACCTCAAACTGTTCTTAAACACATGCCTAATTGGTCTCCAATTATGTGAATTGTGCACACAAGAAAAATATTTAAAGTAATAATTCCTAATTAAGTTTTATCTAAAACTATTAAGTGGGCTTATATCTATCTTAAAGGCTATGTATGTTATAAAGCATTTAGTGAGTTGGACAATTAAAAGAATCAATTTGACAATGTCCCAACTCTTAAAAAATAGATACTTGGAATATATGCCATTCAGCTTGTTATGTTAAAAAACCCTGTAATAAAGGCAGGGTTAATCCTACTCACCCACCCTCAATAGGCAACTACAGTTGTGATTTCTATCAAGGGGATTGGTTTTGCCTGTCCTTGAACTTCATTTCAATGTAATAATGCAATATGTGCTATTTTTGTTTCTGTCTTCCTCACTCAGTGATGCTTCTGAGTGTCAACCCTGTTGTTGAGTATGATAGTAGTAATACATTTGTTTTTTACTGTTTAATTGTATTCCACTGAATTAATGTGCCATAACTTTGTAATTATTCCTGCAGTAGACATTTGGGTTGTTACCAAGTTTTAGATATTATGGATAAAGCTACTGTAAATATATATTTTTAAAAGCATTTTGAGACCACATGTGTTCATTTCTCTTGCAATAGTAACAAGCTGAGAAACTTCTGGGTCATAGGACACATTGGTGTTTTACCTCTTAACAGCCTCACTGTGTCTTTAGAATCTTTGTCCCATTTTACATTCCTACTGGAAATTAATGACAGTTTCATTTGTTCCAGATCTTCACCAACAATTGATATTAGTCTTGGGTTGGGCTTTTCTTGTGCTCTCATAGTGGTTTTGCATTGCCCTTGTGACTAGGGATGCAGAATATATTTTCATGTGCTAATTAGCCATAACACATGCTTGTGTCTTCTTTTTTTTTTCTTTTTGTCTTTTCAAGTTATTTGCTCATTAAGTTCATTTGCATGATTCATTTTTCAAAATATATTTGGGATAGAAGGCCTTTGTCTTCCTCCAGCCCCAGGACTTCATGCATGCTAGGCAAGTGCTCCTGCACTGAACTATACTTCAGCCCCCTTTATTAAATTTTATGTATTAGGAAAAATTTTACTCAGTCTGTAACTTATCTATTTTCCTAACTATGTCTTTCGATAAATAGGCTTTTGATGAGGTCTAATTGATCAATATTTTCTTTTATGCTCAGTGCTAAGAAACATTTGCTAATACCATGTTTGAAAATCTTTATACTTCTGATTTACATTTGAGTCTATGATGATATTGGATTCATTTTTATGCATGGTGTGAGGGCAGGGGTATACATTTTTTCACATGTTTTTTTCAATTGTTCCAGTGTAATTTATTGAAAAATAGCTTTGGTACTTTAGTGAAAGTCAGCAGACCATATATAAACATATTTCTATTTCTGTGCTATTTCTTCTATTCCTTTGATTGAGTTATCCTATATCAATACCTTATTGTCTCAAATGTAAGTCTTGAAGTCAGGTGATGTAAGTTCTCCAACTTTCTTCTTTTGCCCAATTATCTTAGCATTCTTCATCCTTCACATTCTCATATATATTTTAGAATAAATTATTCAATTCTACAAAGAAGGAAAATGTTCCATATCTTATTGTTAATTATGATATGAACTTAGACTTTTTGTAGATACCTTTTCAGACTAAGGAAGTTCCTTTGTCCTCCTCCTTTGTTAAATTTTTTACAATGAATGGGTATTGAATTTTGTCAAAACTTATATATTGAAATGATCATATGGCCTGTCTTCCTTTCCTGATAACTTGATGGATTGAACAGATTTTTTTTTTTACAGTGCTAACTACATCTTACATTCCATTGGATAAACCATCACTCGTTACTGATGTATGGCCATTTTGTGTCATCCTAAATTTGAGTTGACAATATTTGGTCAAAATTTGTCTATATTCAGGAGGGATATTGGTATCTATATTTTGTTGAAATATTTTTGTTAGATTTTATTACCTGGGTGCTACTGGCCTCATTATATGAGTAGAAAAATATTTAAGCATTTCCGCCTCCTGTCTTAAATAATTTGTGTAGATTTATTTATTCCATAAAATTTTTATAGAAATTCACCAGAGAATTCATCTATGCTTGGAGTTTTCTTGATTAGGAGCTTTTTAATTATGAATTCAATCCTTTAAAAGATTCAGATTCAGTGTTACTCATATTTTCAACTTTTTATGTTAATTTTTGCAAATTGTGTTTTTGAGCGTACTTATTTCATCAAAGTTGTCAAGCATATTCTCATAAATGTTCATAATATCCCTTTATTATCTTTTAAATACCTGTCTGAGCTGTAATCATATTTTCACTTTCATTCTTGATATTGGTAATTTATATTTTTATTTTTATCTTGGTCAGGCTTGCTTTAGCCCATTATTTTGAGTCTTTTACAACTACCAATTTTTTAATTTGTTATTTTCTTTACCTTTTATCGATTCTTAATTTAATTTTTTTGCTCTTATTTTTGCTCTCATTTTATTACGTTGCTTTTAATTTGATATCTTCCCCAGATTTTTAAGAAAATGGTTATTACTTTCAAGTCTTTATTTTTTTTCTAATATAAGAATTTTAATGCTACAAACTTCCTTTGAATCATTGGGTGGGCTACATCCCATGAATTTTTTTCATGGTGTTTTCATTACCATTTAGTTCAAAATGGTGTTTGTTTTTTTTAATGTTTTTAATGACTTCTTCCTTCAACATATGTTATTTAGATGTATGTTGTTTTGTTTCCAAAATTTGGAAGCTTTTCTATGTTGATTATTTTTATTGATTTCTAATTTAAACTCTGCTTTGCTTAAAGGCACACATTAGGATATTTCTATCTTTTGAAATTTATTGAAACATCATATTTTAGAGGCCAGAATCAGCATACAGTCTATCTTCATAAATGTTCTAAGTGTATTTAAAAGAAGTATGGCTGGGCACAGTGGCGCACACCTGTAATCCCAGAGGCTTGGGAGGCTGAGACAGGAGGATGGTGAGTTCAAAGCCAGCCTCAGCAAAAGCAAGGCACTAAATAAAATACAAAATAGGGCTGGGGATGTGGCTGAGTGGTCAAGTGCCCCTGAATTCAATCCTCAGTACCTCCCCCCTCCAAAAAAGAAAGAAGTATGTACTATGAAGTTGTGGGGCATGGTATTAACATAAACATCAATGTATTCAATGTAGCTGATCATGTGGTTGAAGTATTCTTTATTTGAAAGATTTTTATCTACATGTCTCATAAAATACTGCAAGAGAAGTGTTGAAAATCTATTAGTGTAGATTTATCATCTATGACTTTCTTTTATTCTGTTGGTATTTTCTTCATAAATTTTTGAAGCTCCATTATTAAATACATATATACCTGCTAGTAGAGTTGTTATAAGTTTTTAATAAATTACCATTTTTATCATGTTGGAATGGTCTTTCACTCTTACCACTCAGATGGGCTGACTTTGATATCTTTCTGTCCATCACCATCAGAGGTAAAGAAGATAAACAGAGATATTAATTCTCGGTCTCACCACAAGTAGCCCTTCTCTGCTTGGTCACATGGAGTCTTACACTCTATATGGACAACCCATGCCTTAGCCAAGGACCCACAGGGTGTCTCTAGGAAAAGTTTCACGCCTCCTTCCTTGTATTCCTACCCTACTGTGTATTCCTTTCTGGTATCATACCATGCACGCTCCAGATGCTCCACCATCCCTGACCTCTGCCCTCTCTCTAAATGTTAAGGAGCTGACTTTGGCTCCACTTCATTCATACAATCTGAAAACTGTAAGAAGCCAAGACAATATAGAGTTCCCTTTATGGACTTCCACCTCTCAAGGATTCTAATCCTGAATTGCCTATTGTTCATTGCCTCAGAACAGATAAATACTATATTTTGTCCATTTCATTGTTTACTATGGGAAAATATGTCCAGTGGGAGTTACTCCAACATGGTCATGTGTTGAAGGCCTCAGGTTTGGGCATATTTTTTAGCAGACAAAATAATTACATTAAGTCTCTACTAATTTTCATGGAGATGAAGGATAAAATCATCTATAAATCTAGCCAAATAATATATCTACCCGTCTTTTATAAATAGGGTAAACATATTTTATGGGTTTTCCTAGCATAGTTCCACTTAATGCCTACTGTAAATAGCTCCCCATTTCACACTCAAAAATATCCTAGCTTTTACAATAAATTTTGTTTTATTTATAAATCTCACCGCTAGTGATTTGTGTGAGTATGAGAATCCTATAGTCCAACCTTGCCTTCATTATAGAATCATTTTTAATATTCAGTTATCTTTAGCAAATTTCATATTTCTTTTTTAAGAGGATTTTTTTTTCTTTACCAGCTTGTAAGTTTGTGTACAATGCAACCCTTCATTCTCTAGTACTTCAAAATAAGTTTCAAATGCGGTCAAAATGTGCTCTTGAGAAATAAGCTATACGATGCAAACCACACTTTTATCAGAAAATTTCTTAAAAGTAGGAAAAATAAATCCCATTTATTCATAAAGTTCTCTGTTTTAAGGAGATTTTTCTAATTGTAAAAAGATAGCAGATTGCTCCTAGGTGTGTGGTTGACTGGATTAATTCTTCAGAACTCTGATTTGGTTCTGATGTGCCCATGACTGAGGCATCCAAGGACTTTTGGGAGGAGTCAAGACCTTTTTACTTCTAGACCCCCTCTTTTCCATTCCCCCAACAATTGAGTCTTTCCATGTTAGCTATCATGACCCGGCCTTCTGGAAAGCATGAAATAATTTCAATAGATCCAGTCACACTACAGAAGGGAAAAACTTAGGCAGAGAAAAGTGTTCTATATGACCTTACATTTGGAAAGGAATTAAGTAAGACAACATCTGAGAGTAAATGTAGAATATTTGACCATGCATATGACTACTCATATTTAAAGCTATGATGTTCTATGGATGATATCTGGGGCCAGTTTTTTTTTTTATTTCAGATATTCATAGATTTTATTCTCCTTGATTTACAAGGTCATATATTTTAGATCTTTATATCTTCTTTTGGAGATAATTGGAACTCTGCAGGAAACTGGTAAAAGAAAGGTGAAGAAATAATCATTAATAACAATGCTATAACAATCATTAATAGTCAATGCCTTGATAGCTTAGTGAGCATGATGGCAGAGGAATCCTCTTGTTCATTATTTATTTTCTTTGATTACATACCTAGTTAATGCAAACTGACAACTTGAATGGTTACCTAGTTATTTTTCAGTCACCCAGTTATATGTCAGACTGCAGACAGTAATAAATGTTAAACTTTCAAATCTTATGCAAATATGTTGTATTTCCATATAGCTCATCTTTGGCAATTTATTACATTTATGTTTTTCTACTGAAAACTATTCATAACCTATTTAATGTCAGGCTTGTACCTCAAATGAAGTATGAAGAACACCTTTCATAAATTGCAAGGTTTTCTTTGGTGATAGTCCTCGGAGAAGCTTCAAACTGTTAGTCAGATGCACTTATTTTGAGAGCGGCAGCTTGAGTGTTATAATACGCTCCCTCTGTTTTAAAACATCCCAAAGAATGCTGTCAAGCTCTAAGTTTCTATACCTAGTATCTACTAAATCAGATCAGGCCATTTTTATATAACGGTTGCAAATGTGTTTTTTTGAATGTTAAATCTGTTTCTATTTTTCAATCAATTTAAAATGTGTAGAAAAAGTGTTCTGATTGTATATTATCCAATCTTCATCAGCTGCCGGAAGGAAATGCTGTGAAAATCTGTGATTTAAAACCCTTAAAACTTCTGCTTGAAATGCATGTTTTGTTAAGAACATTAGATATGCAAAGTATTTTAAACAGAATTTTGATGTCTTTATTAATAGCATTTAAAAGTTTTAGGATTTCAGATATTCATAGATTTTATTCCCCTTGATTTACAAGGTCATATATTTTAGATCTTTATTTCTTCTTTTGGAGATAATTGGAACTATGCAGGAAATGGTAAAAAAAAAAAAGTGAAGAAATAATCATTAATAACAATGCTATCCTTTCTAAGAATTACTGGGAGAAATATATTTTACATAGGCTAGGTACATACCATAAATATCAGTGGAAACATACTTATAGACCATTGTATTTAAATCGCTTGCTATGAGCCGTGTAAAATACAATGATCTTGCCTTCCTGAGTCTGTAATCTGCTACATAAATAAAAATAAAATACAAATGCCAAAGGAGTAGTTTTCCAGAATAGAAGGGCAAAAGATTTTTTCCTCTTCTATACTTCATAGTTAAAGTGGGATTTATATCGTGGAATAGAGGCAAGGCATAAAAATAATTCATGATGAAAATAATATTGAATAATAAGAAAATTAAATGTATCCTATTAAATCTAAGCAACATATCTTGGATATGTAAAAATAGTTGTGAAAAATATAGAATAACCCAATAACAACAGATGATTTTCTTTTTTATAGCTATATTTGGTTTCATATTAATTGAAAAAACACAGAAACTGTTAATTAGTACTTTAGGTTTTTATATTTAGTTTTACCTACTTTGTTAGTTAGTTTTATGTTTATCCATAGGTTAGAGATTGCCAGAAAAATCATGATTTAAACATATAGGGATTTATTTTCTCACTTAAGGCAAGTCCTGAGGCAGGGCAGCCCCATGATTCATTCAGATTTCTTCTAGCTCTTCAATACTCCATTTCTGTGGTATTGGATCAGGTCCAAGATAGCAGTTAGCACTCCAGCCATCACACCTCTCTTCCAGACCTACAACAAGAAGAAAGAAAAAGGGATGCTAGTCTTTAAAAAGATTTGAAGGAAGTACCACACATTACTGTCATGCTCACATACCAATGGATGAAGGCTGTCCAATGGCTACATCTACTAACTAGAGGCTAGAAAATGCTGTCTTTTATCTGGATGCCTGTCTCTCCAAACTACAATGAGATCTGGCTTTGTAATGGGAGAGAAGGGGATATTGGAGCCTAAAGTAGGCATATGGCAGTTTCTGTCATTCCTGTTAAACATTTTTAACATCCTTGACGCACACTGTGGCATTACTAATTCAAAATGACCCTGGCCAATATTGTATCCCTATATAAGGTTTATTGCTCACTAGGTGGATCTATTCTAGGCACCACACATGTCACTTGGTACTTGGGAAGGCTTCCCTTATTCAAGCTATCTGATTATATGAACATTCTGGAAGATTTAATTGAAAAATTACTCATCTTAGAATGAGAATGATATCTAGTTGCGTGGTTAAGTTACACACGTGTATGTGTGTGATTTCACCTTTGAGCAAAGAAATAAATAGGTAATTATATAGGTAATAGATTGTGTAGTTAGGTTCATAAAAAAAGAGCAAGAAAAAAGAAAAGATGACGGGAAAGGAAAGGAGGAGAGAAGAGGAAGAAAACGAAGAAATTAGAAAAAAATTCTTAGGATATCTGATCTAATGTGATTTTGAAACAATCAAAGATAAAAGGTCTAATCAGAATTTACATCTCTCTATGTTGACCTACTCTGCTCATAATTTTCATAGTGTAGCACATCATTCTGCTCTGGGAAGCTGTTTATTTATGATCCTTACCATGTTTTGTGGATGAATCTTCATTTCCATAGTTGTAAATGCTAAGAGCACACCTTAAATAAAGTCCTGAGGAAGTTTTTTTCTTCTAACGTCTTACCATATATTGTTTATTTATTTATTGCTTAAAAAAACTAATAATCTCCCACCCCCTTCGCTGAGTGCTCTTTGTCCATGGGTCCCTGTCACAGTCAGCACTGCCACTGTCCTAGGCAGGCTGCATTTCCTTGCATCATCCTAGTGGAAGGATAGAACTGTAGTCTATTCCCTTCTCACTGTGAGGAATTCGCTCCTCACTGAGACCTAGATGAAATAAGGCCCTGTATCAGGTAGCTCCATGGTGCCATGTTTTCCCATTAAATAGTTCTCTGACATGAAAGATGCAGAATACTCTCTAAGGATAAGGCAGGAGACTTTCTCCAGCCATGTTTTTCAACCATCCTCTTAACCAAGTTTGAGGACTGAGAATTCCCCATTTCTCCCAGCAGTAGCAAGCCTCGTAGAAACTAGGTAGACCTGCCAAGGTGGAATATCAGCAGAGTGAATTTCTTCCTGTTCCTCATCTACTCTCATGGGAATGAGTTTAATCTCCACAGTCTCATTTAAATTTGTGAAGATATTATTAAATGTGGTTTACAGCAATAAAAAAAAAAGTCAAGGAGAAAAATTTTTACTTTTTCTTTAAAATATCCAGTACTTGTCACCAGAGGTTAGGGATCACATTGTAGAGGCCCCAGATGTGATGCTGGTGATATTTTGCCGAGGTCTTGTACTCTTATTCCCTCTTATAAAATTAGTCGACACTCTTTTGGTGCCTAGTTGATTGCACATTCCAAAGTGATCTGTCAAATAAACAGCACCTGTGAGCTTCAGGCACATACTGAAGGAAAAAAAAAAATGTTTGTTGTTTTTCTTTTTCACGTTCAGATTGGATTTTAAAAATAAAATAGGTGAACTTCTTTTAGTGCATCCAAGTTAATTTTTCAAAATTCTACTCTTGCATAGTCAATGGGGATGGGATAAATATTATGGGATTTTCATTTGCATTGCCCTTCCTGTTCTCTGAAATAATTTATTATAATTTTCATGAGACTTCATAATATTATTCATTCACTTCATAATTGAAACGTTGTTAAACTCTGCCTCATGTTGATTCCTGACCTATACCAGCCAAAGGCACCTTCTTCTGCTCCTTCTCTCCTTTCCAACTAAGGAAGTTAGCAAGTTTGATATCCAATGATAACCTGCATATATAATTCTGGTCTTATTTATTTGTAAAATGGAAATAAAATTCCTGGCTTTTTAAAAATGTATGGTAGATTAACTGATGGAAAAGTGGCTTAAAATTTTATACATGCAAATATTAGCAATTGTTACTTTTAAAAGTTTTTTTAAAAAACAACAAAAGACTTTGGGGCATTAAAATGTGATTATTAGTCTTTCAACAACAATTAGTTTATCACTGCGACATGTTTACTAAAAATAGTGACAGCATATTGTATTCAAGTTGATCACCCCATATCTAGTAACATAGTAAAAGTGATAAAATAGTGACCCAGCATCATAGAATCAGGAAAATTGCCAGCTGCTAGAATAGTGCCTGGTACTCAGTAGGTCCTGAATAAAAATTTATTTAATGAGCTCTATCTTCTAGCCTTTGAAACCAGATTAGAGGGAGAAAAAGAGATGTGCCCTCACTTTAGTAAAAGATTATATTAACTCACAGTTTGCCTGGGAAATGACAAGTCCTTCCTTTTTTAAGAAAGGCAGTAAAATCCAGAAAGCATTGAGTTCAGTTCCTCCTAGGACCAATTTCTAGAGCCAACCCAAATGGGTCAAATACAGGCTCATGTCAGATCAGTTCTGTTCCTGAGAAATCTTATTTATTTATTAATTTATTTGTTTGATTGATTGATTGATTGATTTATCTTATCCTGTTATTTCTACTTAGGCTAACTTGAATATGCAATGAGAATAACTGATTGAGCTAGTATACTATAAAATTATAAAAAAATAGCTTTAGACTCAAAGATTGAATTCAAGTTTTTGTTTTGTTTTGTTTTTGGTACCAGGGATGCTCAACCCCTGAGCCACATCTGCAGCCGTTTTTTTATTTTGAGATAGTTTCTTGCTAAGTTGTTTAGGGCCCTTGCTAAATTGCTGAGGCTGGCTTTGTACTGTGATACTCCTGCCTCAGTCCACCCCTGTCGCCCAGCTGCTGGAATTACAGGCACATGCCATGTCACCTGTCTAGAAGATTGAATTCTAAGGAAAGTTTAAGGTATGAAAGTCTTCCTCTCTGTCTTCCCCATTTAGGAATAGCCTGGATCTACTTATATTCCACATTCCCAGGAGTTTTTCTCTATCTATCTGATCAGAAGGGTGATACATTGTCAAATATTGTTGAAGATAGAGAATTTTAAAACATTATTTATTAAAAAAAATTATGGGCAGATGTAATGATTCCATGCATTGTTACTTCTCATTAGTTTTCTAAACCTAGTATCACTAAGAAGGAAACTCTGTGGAAGTAATTCACAGGGACAAGCAGAAAAAGGGAAAAAAAAAGAATTTAGAGAGAATAAATTTATTAAATAGTGTAGTCCAGAAAACAGACAAGATGAACAGGACTAATTATATTATGCCACAGAAAAGTGACATCTGGAGACAGAAAAAGAGGAGCAATATTTACTGACCATGTATTATGCATGACTGATTATTCTAGGTCCTGAAATATATTCTAGGTCTTGAAATTGGTCTTTATTTTTTACCTCTTTGGCTTGTTTGGCTTTATTCCTATTGGCATTACTAGTGCACATTAAAATTGTGACAAGTCAATGAAATGTGAGTGGGACCGAGTGTTTCTTGGAGACTTAAAAGAACAGTGACAGAGACAATGCCAAAAATATACCCTTCCAGATGTTAACCCTTGGGCTGCCTGGGTTTATTTCTAACATCAGCAACCAAAGGAGGGGAGTTTGGGAATTTTAACACTTAAGCGAAATGATTAACGTGCTCATCTCTCTACTGAGCATCTAGACCATATAATTAGCACATTTTTTAGTTTCAGGCTTTTGATAGCATCCTTCCCAATTAGAATTACTATCTTTTACATTATTCCTCACATTCATGAAACTTCTGTGATTTTTGTACACTTGCCATGGAGAGAAAACTAGGCACACAGTTCAGAAAGTCAAAAAAGTGTGGGGTGAAAATACTCTGGTGTAATTTTCAAGTTGATTCTGGAAGTTCAAGGTTTTAGTTAAAAGAACATATGTTTTCAAGGACTTCCGCTGTCCGCCTGTTTTCCTGCAGAGTTAGGCTGCAATACCCTGACTCTCCAGGCTCTGACTTCATTATAAGGAAAACCCTTTGTAGAGGGCATCTGTTCAATTCTAATAATAAATTTTAAGGGAGGTACAGAATCAAAATGAGAAGCAAATGGATTAATTATTCCTCTACATGGGAGCAGGGAATTCATTCATTACGTTTGTTCCTCATCACTGTGTGTACTCTTGGGCTTCTGCAGAAAAGAAATGTTAAATGAGAAATGAAAGGGGTGAGACTTTATTTTCTCATTGTTGGAATTTCTGTATCAGTATCAGTTTTCAAACAGAGACTACTCTAGCAATCGGGCCTTTGTACAGCCTGACACATAGGCCACTTCTTGATTTGGAGGGTAAAGATTTATAAACTATGGTTCCCATGCTCAAGTACATGGTAAAGCTGGGAAAGCAAAAGTCTGGACAAAAGAGCTAGGTTCTGACCCTAACTTCGCCCCTCACTAGTTATATTACCTAGCACACGCAGCATCAAAGACCTCATCTGTAGAAACAGGATTAGAACCAATTATTTCTGAGGCTTCTAATTCTGAAATTTTATATTTCCATATAATTATTCACTTCCATTACAGAAAAGGGTTGCAATGATAATTTCACAATTTATTCACCTAGTCCAGCACTGAAAATTGAAAAATAGAAGATGTAACTTATAGTCATGAGCATAGAAGTAATTACTTAAAATAAATAATACCTTGAAAGGTATTATTAAGAGAAGCAGAACAACAGGGTCTGAAGCGGTTTCAAAACAACCACCAAAGTCAAATTAACCAGTGGCCCATCCTGGACATTATTAATCAACAATTTTCCAATTTTAATTGTAGGTCTTTTTACAACGATATACGTATTCCCAGGGGGTCTGTCTCTATTCAAAGTAACACCTTGATGTCTGTTTCATTTTGCATGCATAAACTGTTGTGGTTATTGAATATATTATGCTTTTTGCAAATAATGTTTTGTTTGCTGATTTGATAACTGATCTAGTTGATATAATATTTTAAACAATGGATTAAAGAGTCTATTTCTCTGACAAAACTGTAGGCCATCCAAGGGTGCAGACCAAGGAACCAATACACAATGAGTTCTAAAAACCTGTGTGCATGTGCACAGGAGTGTGTGTGTGTGCGCGCATGTGCGTGTGTACTTAAGCAGGTGTGCATTTAGTTGAACTGAAGAAAGGTTTATCAACTCATCTGAATCATCCTTGTTAGGAATGCTCTGCAAACTTAATGAGCATACTCTTAATATTAGATATCATGTCACTGATCAAACTATTTTTACATCGTTATTTATTTACAACCCACCTCTTTCCACAAAGAATTGGAGGCAATATACAATAAAAAGTCATATACAGAACTAAACTATAAATAGAGACAGAAGATTACTATCAGGGACAAGGAGAATATGCCAATCATAAGATAAGTCTTGTTGCTGGGCATCATATTTCATTAGAGCTTCTGGTAGCCAGAGGAAATAAACGGAAGCATGCTCAGTTGCAAGGTCCTCATTAACAGCTATGAGGAGGCATACAGGTCCCTCCGGGGAAATAACACATTTTGATAAACACATTAAATAGTTGTGTTCTCCAGACAAAATCCTGTGGAACTATTCTCATTATTTACACTGAATTCCAAATGAATTGATAATTTTTTTTTCATGGTGTACTGATAGGCTTATGTACCAATTAGACATCATATGGAACTTTGCTTAGCAACTAAATAGTTATTTGACTAGCCTGGTTAAGTTCAAGGCCTCTTATTTTAAATATAAAAATAACACAAGTTAATCTTGAATTACCAAGAGTTTTTCCTTTATTTTTTAACTTTTCTTGCAACAGTAAGTATACATACAATGGTATACTTTTCACCATTGAAGGTATGTAACTCAGGGGTTTTAAATACAAGCATAATATTGTATAAATAACAATACCCTTTGCAGAACATTTTTACCATTTTAAACAGAAACTGTACCCATTAAAAATAACTTTATATTCTCACTTTTCCTAGCCCCTAGTAACCTATATCTAACTGTCTCTATGAATTTCTCTATTCTGTGTATCACATATAAGCAGAACCATACAATTTTTGTCCCTTTGTGTCTGGCTTTTTTCACTTAGCATAATGTCTTCAGATTCATCCATGTTGTTCCATATATCAGAATTTCATTTTATTTTATGCATGAAAAACACTGCAATGTATCCTTGTCTTTTTAAAAACACAATTGCACCTTTTCAATATTTAGGTGTTTCCTTATCCCTTGGGTTGTGGGAAAACTAGTGAAAGATTCTAACATAAAATCTGCCTATCTTAAGTATCACAATTCAAAACGTTCTCTCAATTAATTTGCTTACCTCAAGGTTTTCCTTTGATGCTATTATCCAATTCACTGTAATTTAACTTGATGCTTCTATTTTAAGCAAGTCTCTTTTTTATGCTTTTATGAAAAGAATCACATTTTTGTTGTTATTTAAAAAAAAAAAGTATAGGGGGCTGGGGATGTGGTTCAAGCGGTACCGATTGCCTGGCACATGCAGGGCGCTGGGTTCGATCCTCAGCACCACATGAAAATAAAGATGTTGTGTCCACCGAAAACTGAAAAATAAATACTAAAAAATTCTCTCTCTCTCTCTCTCTCTCTCTCTCTCTCTCTCTCTCTCTCTTTAAAAATAAAAAAAAGTATAGGACTAGGGATGTAGCTCAGTGACAGAGTACTTGGTAAGCAGGCACCCTGGGATCAATCTCCGATAAAAATAAATAAATAAACAAATACATATTTTTATATATTTATATGCACACATAGATGTATATCTAAACTTTCAAAATATTGGTGTCAAAGGTGTGTCATTTGACATTTTTCTTAGTCAAATATTTTCATGTCTCCCTTTGTAATAAGCACTGCAAATTGTATCTCTTTTTCCCTTGATCTAAGTAGCTGCTTGCTTCCTAAGACTGTATGCTAGCTCATTGAAAGCTTTTGTCCCATTCCTACAGTCTAAGCAAAAACTCAACAAATTTTGAGGAACATGGAGATTCAAGATTTTAAAATCATTGACTAGAATTTAAGTAATACAATCCCTACACAGGCATGAAAAAGCTATCCTGGGATTAGGATTTAGCTCAATATTAATGCACTTGCCTAGCATGTGCCAGGCCCTGAGTTTAACCCTCAGCATGGCAAAAAACATACATTTTTTTTAAAACTGAATCAGTCCCGTAGTTATGCCTCTACTCTGTTTATTAAAAAAATAATGTATAGGGATCAAGACTTATGTCATATAACAAAATGTATATTAAAAACCTAATTCGAAATCAAACATGCTTATGAAATATTCTTTTAAGTGTATCCATACTAACACTTTCTGATAATGACATATTTCACTGGACTCTTCTAAATGATAAAATATTTGAAGAGTAAACTTAATGGGAAAAGCTTGCTATTGTTCTAAATATGGACTTGAAAGTGCAGTCACATATGAATTTTTGAGCAAGCATTTTTTTAATGAATGTTTCAACAATGCTACCTACTTAAGTTAGGCCATAGTGGCTCACACTTGTAGTCTCAGCTACTTGGGAGGCTAAGGCTGGAGGATCACAATTTCAAGGCCAGTGTGAGCGACTAGCAAGTCATTGTCTTAAATAGGACTGGGGATATAGCTCAGCAGTAGAGCAACCCTGGGTTTAATCCACAGTACCTCAAAAATTAAAAAAAAAAAAGTTGAAAGAAAGAGTTACCTACTGAAGAAATTTCTTGCAGTGCTTTTCCCAATTTTTTTTCTTTATTAAATTTTACTAATAATTTTGGAAGTAGCTATAGACTGAATGAAATGAAGTACAAAAATATTCTAATTTTAAAGCAAACTTTTGAAATAAATATAAGTTCAATACATGAAAATCTTCAGTAAAATCCATTTAAATCACACAGATTCCTGAATGTTCTCTGGATTTTCTATTTTTTATAGTATTAATATTTAATTTACATGTATTCTATATTTCTAATGTAACATGATATAAATCAAGTAATATGGATAGGTACTTAATATTCAGTTCTCCAATAAATTTTTTAAGAAAAATCTATTAGTTTTTTTTTATTCTCATGCCTTTATTTCATTTTCAAATTAAAACTTCAATCAAAAATATGGTTTAAAATCTTACATTGTTACCCATTTAATTTTGGTATTATACCTTACTAATAAACTTTTGGTTATGATCAGTTTTAATTCATTTTAATTCAGTTTTAATTCAGTGATATTTCTAAATTGGGTAATTAATATCTGACATTATTCCTAGTACCTGACACCTGCTTCAATGTCCTTTACCATGAGGAAAGTTTTCCATTGAGCCAACATAAATAAAATCTGGAAGCTAGAGAAAATAGCTACCTTGAAGAAATTTGGCTCATAAAAGCCTAGCAAATACTTTAAATGCTTTCCTGTTTTATTTCATGAGTTCTTATACAGCATGCTTTAAAAAGTTTTTCTTCCTGCTCACCTTATTTACCCCAAGTGCCAATCTAAATGGTTCAGTTATCATAAGTACTATGAAAACAAACCACCTGTTCTAAGCACCAGACTAGGCTTCAATTGCTGGTTGGGTCATCCAGGTTTGAATAGCAATCTTTACATGTTTCCAGGTGATTTTTCTTAAAAGGATATTTTACAGCCAGAAAAAAAAGAACTTAAAATCTACAGTATGGATTAATAATTGAACATGATTTACTAGCCTGTTAATATAAGCCTAATGATGAATTTGACAAAATACTTTATGTTGCTATTGACTAAATTTCCAACTTCCCTTCCTTAGAAAATTCTTGGTACCATTTAATCTGCATGGCTACAGGACTATCCTAGTTTCTCCCTATGATCCTCTTTTTCCATGTTTCTTTTCTTACTCTGTTTCTTGCTCCATGCCCTTTTAACCAATCTTCACTGGGATGGATGTTTCCTTGAGTCACGCCTTAAATCAGCCTGCAACCACGCTGCTTGAAGTATTCCTGAGGGCTTTTGCTTTCCTTCAGCATTCTCCACAACAGAATTCTGAGTGCAGCGCCTGTTCTCCAAGAACAGCATCTATGTTCTGCGCATTCTCTGATTAGCCTTGCAGACTCCAGGACACACTCAGTAATTTTATATTCCTTGGCTTTTTGAAGATAAAATGTAGCTTCAAAATTGGAAACAAGTTAAAATAGCCTTTATGACATAAAAAATCTTGAATTCAAAACACACTTTCTGATTTAAATTATCAATCATACTTCCTCCATTGAAGTATCTCAGGGATTTAAAATTTAGCTATTTCATGCCCATGATAAAAATACTATCTGGGTACATGCAAGTAAAAGACAATCTGTCACAATAATTCTAAACAACTTCCCAGATAAAGGGGGCAGGGATAGAAATTCAGATTAGACAATGAGGAATAAAGTCAAGGGAGGGGGAATAGGAATAGGACAGTGGAATGAATCTAAGATAACTCTCCTACGTACATTACACAGATGTACCACAATGAATCTCAACATCATGTACACCCACAAGACTGAGACCCTATTTAGAATAATATAACTCCATATTTGTATATTTATGTCAAAATAGACTCTACTGTCACATATAACTGAAAAGAACAAATAAAAACAAAACAAACAAACCAAAATAACTTTCCAGATAAAGACTCAACTTTACTCTGGTATTTCCCAAGCTGGCTTTCTAGTAGAGAGGCTTGTATATAAAGCTTTAGATAGCTCCTGACAAAGACAAATTCAAGTCTAAGTTCACTCCCTGTTCTAGTCAGAATTCTGCAGAGTGTGTGTGTACGTGTGCTCACGCACCCACGTGTGAATGTGAGAGAGAGAAATTGGTTAATTGGTTATAGGATTTGGCTCATGAGATTATGGAGGCCTAGAGGTTCCACAACCTGACATCTGCAAACGGAAGAACCAGGAAAGTCAATGGTGTGATTCAGCCTGAGTCCCAATGTCTTGCAAGGTTTGGGGTCAATATTAAGTCCTGGTCCAAGTCCAAAGGCCGGAGAACTAGACACAGTAATATCTGAAGGCAGAAGATGGATGTCCCAGTTCAAACAGAAAATCCACCCTTCCTCTGCCTCTTTGTGCTCTTCAGGTCCTCAACAGATTGCATGATGCACGCCCACACTGGTGAGGGCAAATCTTCTTCGCTAAGTCTATCAATGCAAATACTTATTTCTTCCAAAAACACCCTCACAGACACATCCACAATAATGTATTGTCATCTCTCTAGGAATGCTTAAACCACTCAAGTTGGCACACAAAATTATCACACTGTATTATTACTCGGTATGCATTTTGCGGCATCAATTGTCATACAATCAATACTATGTGATGATGGTAGTAGAGGTAATAGAGAACATGTGTGGAAAATTTAATTATGTGGGCGGTAATTAAAAATTTATCCTAAAAATCAGTGTTCTTCATGACTGCTCTAGCTTTGAAAAACAGATACATAAAACTATACCCTTGGAATTGTGCTTCCCATTGTAGCATTTTCTGTTTGCATCTTGGGAAGAGTGCTGAAATCCTTAACATCCTTTACTGCTAATGAAATCTATGCATATAAATGTTACGATTATACCCAAGTTTAAAAGTAATTCACTTTTATTTTTCTTCTTTATTTTTTTAATTAATTAGGATTTTCCATGTAAGCCAACACTCTGAACTCCACTAGCTCTTAATGAATGATACAGGGAAATATAATTTGTCTGTGAATGTGAGGTTGATTGGAAAATGTCATCCTTTGACCTACTCAGCTTTGCTAATCAAGGAGTCTTCAGAGGGACGCATAGGTAGATTAAACAGGCTACAATCCATCAGCTACCCCTTCTATTTGTTTAAATTACAGTTTTTGTCAGGTATCAGGTTTACTGTATCTGAAGAAAGCCACGCCAACATGGTTGAGTGTGTCTATAGCCAAGTCTCCCGTAATTGGAGAGTGAGCTGAGTTTTACCTTAAGCTGTTTTGAATTAATGCAAGACATCAGCCGCTGGCTTTAGTTGGTTTAATTATCAGAATTGTCACATTTTAGTTATCAGCCCAAAGGGTGCATGCTGAGGTTGATTGTGAACATGTGGTAGTACCTGATACAGGTTACCCGATGGCCAGATATGGGTCAATTCTGGAACAGACTTAATTTAAAGGAGCACAGTCTGGATTCACAAATATTTGTGGCTAGGAATCGAATTTTCAAAGAAAAAAGAAAGACTACTTACATACAAAGCTTTTAAGTGTCAGTAAGAGAACAAAGAGATCTGTTATAGTCTTCCTGAGGTATAGGACTTATGCTATTATTAAAAGGTTTCTAAATGTTGACATTCATTGTAACTTTTTTGTTTTCTTTCATTTAAGATTATTAAAATCAAGCAACTTATTCTAATGTGTTAGGCTAAGCTGTTTCTCGCTTTATTATTAGAATTAAATCAACTCTTATCAGAAGTCTCTATTATAAACCAAGTAGAGTAAAGTCTTGACCATTATTCTTAGGTAAAGGAACTCCAGCCATTTGCCTGGAAAATTGTCAGGGTCTGACGGTTGGTGCAGTTTTCAGGTCCACGTGTTTAACTGCACTTTTACTGAAATTCTACCATGAGAAGGCTCAAATAGCATATTATCCCAATGACCATCACAATGCCCTAAATTCTATTGTTTTCCTGGATGCTATTGCTTTCCTGAAGCATCAGTAAAAATAATGGACCTAATTCTTCTGAATCACTGCACTCTTATCCCAGTTCAGTTCTAATAGTATTGACTACAATCTAAGCATTTTTGCTTCACTCAACACAGCTCTTAAAGGGCTTTCCCTTTTGAAGGCACACTCTCGGTGGGTGGTCAATACCCTTATGAAATTGTCAGACTTGAAAGTAAGATGGATTGTTACTGGAACATTAAGTAGGACAGAGAGCAGATGAAATTTAAATACAAAGTTGCAGCTGTTCATAAGCTCAAAAACTTAAATTAGTTCAGCTGAACTGCTAAATTCCAACAAGAAACAAACTGCGAAGTGAGTTGGCTACTCGTTCCCTAATAGGGAAAAAATATAGCTAAACAAACTGAAATCTTGCCATTCTAAAGAAACTAATATTTGCACTAAATGATGACCTATGCAGCTGAACCTTTTAATCTAATTTGTTTATAATCCCTGTAGAACAAATAAGGAACCCTAAATCAAATGGTTTTTCCTAATAGTGAGCACCCTCAGTCCTGGCAGCTTTTGACACCATGATATAATCCCCTTTTTAACATGCTCTGTCCCAGATTCTCAGAGCCCTCCTAAAACCTTTCTTAACTCTATTTTTTTTTCTTGCTCCTTTTTCTGCCCATTCTCCTCATATTGAATTCCCAGAGTTTCTCTATCATTATTTTCTTTTTTTTTTTAATTTTTTATTGTGGGTTGTTCAAAACATTACAAATTTCTTGACATATCATATTCCACACTTTGATTCAAGTGGGTTATGAACTCCCACCTTCACCCCATACACAGATTGCAGAATCACATCAGTTACACATCCATTGATTTACA
>NW_026000211.1:14240427-14254607 GCF_001458135.2 Marmota marmota marmota | reverse complement strand
AATTCAAAATGGATCAAGGAGCTTGATATCAAATCAGAGACACGCCGTCTGATAGAAGAAAAAGTTGGCTACGATCTACTGTCAGTGGGGTCAGGCTCCAAATTCCTCAATAGGACACCCATAGCACAAAAGTTAATAACTAGAATCAACAAATGGGACTCACTCAAACTAAAAAGTTTTTTCTCAGCAAAAGAAACAATAAGAGAGGTAAATAGGGAGCCTACACCCTGGGAACAAATCTTTACTCCTCACACTTCAGATAGAGCCCTAATATCCAGAGTATACAAAGAACTCAAAAAATTAGACAATATCATTATTTTCTTAACCACTCTTACTGTGTCAATTATCTCCCATGTGCTCTATTAAAGCAGCACTTTCTGCTTAAACCTTGATCCTTAATTTATTGCCAGTTGTTTACAGATTTCAAACATGTGGCCATATTTGTCAAGTCCAGTTTAAGCATAAGTGATAATTAAAGATGAATAGTTGTCTAACTTCCTCCCATTGTTTGAATGTGTCCTCTCTTAATTCAGTTGTTGCTAATGTGATAGTATTAAGAGATGGAACCTTTAGGAAGAGATTAGGCCTATAGGGTTCCCTTATAAAAGGGCTTGGTAGCACAAACTGGAACCTCTTGCTCTTCTGCCTTCCGCATGCTTAGGATGCCATCTTGGAAGCCCTCTCTGGGTGCCAGACCTTGCTGTTGGACTTCCTAGCCTCCAGAATAGTGAAAAAAAAAAATTCTATTCTTTGTAAATTACCCAGTCCATGATATTGTGTCATAGCAGCACAAAATAAACTGGAACACTGCCCATTTTATTAATGGTTTCCCTGTTACCCTGCTTCCTTCCATGTTTCATGTTCACTTTTATTGCATTTCTCTTCCAACCTGGGTTCCTTCGGTACTAGTATACATGCTTTATAAACTTTCTGGTTTATTCCTCCTAGTGTCTTACTAATGCTACTCTAGTTTGGAGTCGTCACCTCATTTTCCAGTTTTAATAGTTGACTACTTAGTTCCTGAATGTGGCCACTCTATCTCATGCTGGTTACACTGTCTTGTACTAGTCATTTGTACCACGCATTCCTTTCATTACGGATCTATATTAGCTTCTTTTTTGCTTATTAGAACAAATTTAAAACCCCAACCCCAAATTAAGGGCCGGTGTGAACTGACCCCAATATACTTTATCAATCTCACCATAGTCTTCTGCCTGGGCATTTTGCCCCTTACCAGCCCACCCAGCCACTTTTGCCCCCTGACAAGCTCACATTTACCTTTGCTCATATTCTTCTCTGTTCTCTCTCTACTAATGACAGTCCTACGTATCTTTGACACTCAGCCCAAGATCTGCCCTCACAAGGAAATTCTCCTTAACTGACACCAGCTCACAGTGATTTTTCCCATGTGTTCAATTGCCTCAGAATGACACATACAGACTGTAACTCTCTATAAATTTTACAGATTGCTTCCAAATTGTTTTCTAATTTATCATGAATATATGAATTTCCTCTCAAACAAGATTTAACATTCCTGAAGAGGAGAAACTGTGAATTGTACCATTTTAAATGTGTGAATTCTACCATTGAATTTAAAAATAACTATTCCTGGTTTCTGGGATGTTTCCCCAATTCAGTTATTTCTAATCCCTGTGTGAGTATCAGAGGAACTAGGTCTTTAATGGCATAATCAGATCCCATGTCAAATAAATGACATTAAGAGTGTCATTAATATAATTCTGTATTCCCAGAGATGTTCTGGAAGGTTTATATGTATTCTCATTTATTATAAATACGTTGAAGCATGCTTGAAAAAGGGCTGAATAAAAATGAATTTTAAATATAAAAAAAGATGTTCTATAAATGTAAGAATCAATGTCTACATTCTCATGTAACTCAATGCAAATATGCAGGGCAAGTGTAGTCCTACCCTATCCTCATTAAACCATAGTCTGAGCTTGTTTCATATTATTTTACCCACAAAAATTCCATACCTCTGGAACAGAAGTGAACATTAGCCTATAGTAACATAACTAGCAAATTAGAGACATCTAGATATAATTTGGAAAAATCTGAAGGCAGACATTATCGACCTCCACCTCCACTCCTCCCCCTTTTCTTTCAGGAAACATCAAGTATTTTTTGAGTTCCAAATTAGGTATCAATGAATGCAAAGATTTTTGCTTCTACAATGTCATCTGTATAATATAAAATTTGTGGATATATTTGTGCTTTTATGCAACTGCTAATCCCAAATGAATGTTCTCATGAATATGAAAGAAAAGGCTTTTGTTAATATTTGGGCTTGTTTCTACATTTGACTTTTATTGGGCTTTATAAATTCTTAAAGAGAATGAGAAAGCACATAGGTTAAAAAGTTTTAGCAACACAAGATAGTCCACGCAATATAGAAGTCTCCTGATGTTTCACTAAAGCTCTTGAAATAATGTAAACTTTTTCCCACACTTTTTAAAATATCAGAGTACATACCCGTGATGAAGTATTTTTCTTGCTCATTAAAATACCAATAAATAATCATCAATCATAGGATGTTATATTTTATACGTAGGAGGGAAAAAACAGGTGGACTAATCCTGTCTATATTTTTAAGAACTTTAAAAAGGAAAGGTAGTCTATCAGGTCAGAAGAAAAGATAATTTTTGAAACTACAAAAAAAATGCCACCAATTATGAACTTCCAAAGCTTCTGGATAATGAGCTGGACTTAGTTGGTAGAATATGAGGCAATGAATGGCATTGTTGCCATTTTCCTAATGAAGTAGTAATGCCATTATGCCCACATATGGATTGGTCATGAGAAATAGCAGCTTCTATATTAAGTATATGAGGTTTGAGAAGACATATAAATGCACTGATATAGTTCTAATTTTCTCAGACTTGTGTGCTATGGGACCTACTTGTAATGCTTAAAACTCCACACAGAGATACTCTCATTTATTGGCTTGGCATGACTGGCTTCACCAAAATAGTTATCCTTTATTTGCTGACAGCTGATAAACCCATCAAAAGGTAACCAATAAGTAAGAACTTATTTGAAGAGTGACATTATCTTACTACTGTCAGAAAGTATGAGCAAAATAGCCATCGGTTTATCGTATTTACAAAGAGAAGGGGTATTTGGAAGTAGAACTTCTTTTTTATTGAGGTCACAATCTTTAATCCAAAGCTGCAGAAGATTTGCTGTTTTGTAAATGGTCGGTTTTATCTGGATCTGGTTGGGGACTTTGCCAAGTGAACAGTCTCCTAGTCAGTGGCAGGGGAAAAAAAAAAAAAAAAAATATATATATATATATATATATATATATATATATATATATATGAAATTAGAACTTTCCAGCGTAAGATAGAATGATATGTCAGAATTCACAGATGACACAGAACAGATATCTGAACATCATTTGCTTTAGGATATGGGTGTCACCAGTCATAAGACATGCATATTTATGCAGATGATGTGCAAAACGGGACTAATGTCCATAAACATGAAAAAATTAGGAAATTCATTAATTAGGATCGTTTGTACAATTCCATTATCAAGTTTAATCACTTGTTTCAATTGATGTCTCCTTTAGAAAGTCAATCCACAGTGGTTATTTACTTATTCAGCAAGAATATTGTGTAGAGCTATCTTCTGCTTGACCTATACCATAATTTCTAATAATGCATTCATTTTATTCTAATAAGCAGGAGGTTCCCTTTAACACATTAACATAAACAGTTAATAAATACTTTTAGCCATGTTAGATTTCACTCCCATCAGAGGAAATAATGCGGTTGCATTTTATAAGTATGTATGAATTGGATACTTTATCTCTTTTAGTGACAGCCTAAATAAAATCAGTATTTTGGTTTTTTTGTTTTGTTTTGTTTTAAAAAAGAAGAAGAAGAAGTTTACAAATGTAAACATCTAAAAAGGTTTAGGTTGTTCCATAAGAAAAATATTAAATTTCCTTCTGAATATAACTCTAAATGAGATCCTAATTAACTAAATGATTATTAGCAATTTCATTCACCAACATTTACTTAGCAGAAACATACAAAATCTAAGCTCAAATTGTTGACCTCATAGCTTCCCACCCAAACTTTCCATTCTATCTATGTAACTTTCTCTATCAGACCACATTTTTTATATAAATCTCCCCCCATTTCTATGCACACCTCAGATTTTCTGTTTATTTAATCATATTCTCATTGGCAAATGTTACATACTTAAGCTTTCTTTGATTTATTTAAAAGTAGTTGTTTTTCCTTACAACCAAGTTCCTCCTCCTTTCTCCTACTGACTGCTTCCTTTACTATTATTCCTACTGTGTTTAAAATGCAAGCACTATGTTTAAAGAATATGCATTTTAATAGGCTTCCCTACCCCTGATACAAACTGTCAAGTTCTCAGATGAGGGGATGTAGCTATCCATAGAAGAGAGAGAGCCTTGAGCTTGGAGATAGGGAGTGAGTGATATGTTAGGAAGTGTATGAAGAAATGGACTCCCTGCCCCCAATCTAAAAGCTAGAGAATTAGTTCAAGTTTCTTTTCTTTTTTTTTTTTTTCATTTTCATGAAAATGACCTTAGGCAAGTCACTTAATCCCTCTAGACCTCCATTCCATTGCCTATAAAACGAAAGTGTTGAATAAGCTCATCATGATCCCTTTTAAAATTAAAATTCGTGATTCTGATATATCATACAAAGATTTTTAAGAGCTGAAAAAGTTTTATTGAAGTTGAGAACAATGTTCTCAAAAACACCTTGATATTTCTGATAATTAAAATTTAGCTTCTGGTTTTTTTTCCTCTTGGAAGAGGACAGCTCCTACTTTTTCCCAGATGTATCTCAGAGCCAGGTGGGAAAAATAGGATGTGTGGACACTGTGAAGCCATGGAACCTGCTAAATGCACATGGAGGAATGAAGACTCTGACAAAGGGACAAAGATGGACTGTCTCTTTAAAAATGGGTGCCTTTATTGGGTGCTGGAATGTATTTCCTGAGAGTGTAGGACCAGGGCTTAGGGCTTCCAGCTCCCTTTTTGCTTTGTTGCCAGGCAGCTGGGTTGGGTTTTGTGGAGAGTGCTCTCTCCAGGCAGCAGCCTACCAGCCCTTTACTAGCCCAGCCTGGGTGTCGCTGGGCTTCCTTCTGCAGGCAGCTGCATTCTGATTAATCCCAGAAGGCCCTGCCTGCTGGTGATAATTTGTGGAGTCACAGATGTGTTGCAGGGTGACTTCCAAATGTTAAACACCCCTAAAGGAATCCCTAGGTACATCTCCACACAGGGGGTAGACACTCTTCCTGAAAGTAATCTTTCAGAAATTCCAATTCTGTTACCCACCTTGGGCAGGTTTTGTTAATCTCTATACCCTTAAGAAAAGGATCCCCTCTTTTCACCCTGATATTCCTTTCCTGAAAAGACCAAGTATATCTCCAAAGGTTTCATGCTAGACTCTTTCTTTTCCTTTAGCCTGCCAATTTCTAAGCTAGTTAACTATTTTTTACTTATTCTGTCCCCAAATCTGTAGCCTAGAATGTCAAACAAATTATACAGCACATGAATTCAGCATTTCAAACAAAATTGTTTTGGCACAAACGAAAGGTTTAAATGGAATGGTTCTTATTGGCATCTTCCCATATTCACCCCATTTTTTATCCATAGCTCGTTTATTTCAGTTTTGACTCAGAAATAAAGATATACTAAGGAGCATAGAATGTGTTAATAGTCAAAAAAAGAGCTCTTTCATCATTCTTCTTGGCTAAGTGTATCCAGCAATGTACTCGCAAGTGACTACATCCAATTAGTCTCTTCTGAAACAATTCCTTACTAACCAAAAGGTAGAAAGAACACTTTTCCATTTTTGAACATGCTATTCCTATGGTACTGATTTTAAGATAAAATTTGGAAGCCTCTTAGTTTCCTCACAGCTTTGCCAGAACCATTTTCATAACTTTGATCAAGGACTTTGATTCAAAAACCTTATCTACATCTAAATCTGAAAGTTGGAGGTCACTGGAAATACTAAGCTTTATTGTCTTTCAATTTTAAGTGTTTAAAAAGGCATTATCAGGCAAAGAAAAATTCTCTGCTGGCCAACAATGCATTTGTATAAAGAGCATATTCAATAATTATATTGATGTTGGCATCTTCTAATGCTTTTAGCATTATCCTGATCAAGAAATTTATTCATTCTTCTTTCCCCTTCTGTTTTTTCTAACCTTATTCGATAAGCGTATAGTTATCCTTCCTTCAGAAAAAAAGCTTAAAAGACACTGCCCTTTTGCACTCCTTTACTGTCAAAATACCCACCAAAACTGTCATTGTATTCGAGCAACTTAGGAACTGTGTGACTCACCAACAATTCTATTTCTCTAACAACCAGTGACGTAGGTGCCATTAGAAATTCTTCCTTCATTGGCTGTGGGCTCATAAGATCAAGCAAAGCAGCTTATTCCCTTCATACAATCCAGCTTCATTGAAAAGAGAAAATGGAAAAGCTCAGTTCATACTAAAAATAGTCTAGTGGTACTTCATCACTTGTTTTTAAATATAATCTTTGTAAAAAGCAGTGGTAGATAAGTCAACACATCTACAATTAAACACACACACCCCTTTTGGTAGTTTTTATCAATGGATAATACAATAGTTACCCAGTTTCAGTGTTTCATTCTAAATTTTTCACTGTTCATTCTATGTTCATGCTCACATCTGTTGTATTTATATCTAAACCCTATTGATTCATTTTTTGACTGATTAAACTTCCTTTCATTATTAACATGAATGAAAAGAAAGTGAAGAGTCTAAGACCCATCAACTTTGCTCTGAGGGTTTTCATAATCAGTAAAATGTTTCCTATTCCTGTTGAAACCCATATGCTATATCTTCTAATCAGTAAACTCGAACTCTTACAACTCATTAAGCTTCCTCACAATCTCCTTTCTTAAGATGTCTGAAGGTTTTTATAGAACCCATTATGATATCAGATCAGATCCCTTCCTAAACTTCTTGCTGGGGAAATATTCTTAGCAGTAACCCTCTTTTAATAGTTTTCATCTGTCATATGTATGCAATTTCAAGGGCCCAAAACTTCAGTTTGCAATATTTCAAAATTATCACCACTAAATGTATTTTATCCACCATTTTTCAATATAAGTAGTGTTTTGAAGATACTGCAATTGCTTTCACTTTGTTGCTTATTGATTCAAAGAACATTCAGCTGAAAGAAAGTCACTAAATTATGTCTTTAACATATTATTTAATTTTTGCTTTATTTTTAATCAAATGTCTCCATAAAAATGTTGTTACGTCACTTTTTGTAAATTGTCCCTGTAAATAACATAGCAGCAACATTTTTGCTTCGCCAATGTAACAGAGATTTTGGGGTTTTACATTTTAAATTATCTATAACGAATATTCTCAAAGATTTGGTACAAAAATAATATAAGTTCTTTGAACTAATATTTTTCTTTTTCCTTTCTTTCTTTCTTTTTTTTTTTTCCAGAGACAATAACTAGAAATAATGTGAAGTTTTTTGGTACCGGGGATTGAACCCAAGGGCATTTAACCACTGTGCCACATCCCCAGCCCATTTTTGTATTTTACTTAGAGACAGGGTCTCACTGAGCTTCTTAGGGTCTTGCTAATTTGCTGAGCCTGACTTTGAATTTGCAACCTCCTGCCTCAGCCTCCTGAGCCCCTGAAATTACAGGTGTGTACCACCATGCCCAGCAGCATGTGAAGGTTTTTTTAACTCTCTTTTTGATCCTGTCCCTCTCCATCTCATAGCAACTTTTGATTCTTTTGAATAAAAGTATTAGATTACTTGGAATATTAGTCCTTGGTCCACATGGTATTGAGGAAATAAATTTTTAAAAAAGCTTGAGAATTGTATTATTCTTGCACACTTAAGACTTAGGTAAAGCAATTCCATTTTGTTTTTGATACTTATTTCTGGATTGTATAAATAAGGAGTACTTAAGAACTACAGAATTTAAAAAAAAACATACAAAAACACTTGGTAGAGTTTAACCAAAAAGAAAAGCTAGCAAGTTTTTAAACTAGTTTTATCTAATTCTTTTATTTTCATCTAATTCTTTATTTTTTAGCTTCCTAATAGTATCTCACAACCAACCTGCATTTTTTTGTGTGTATGTGTGTGGTTCTGGAAATTGAACCCTGGGCCTTGTGCATGTGAGGCAAGCACTCTACCAACTAAGCTCTATCAGTACCCCCACCCCAGCCTGCATATTTGAATTGTTGAAGTAAAACCTCCTCCACCCCCCTCTTTGTTCTTTTTTCTTTTTCCCCCCTAGGATAAATCTCTCAACATTTCATTTTTACATTGTTTATATTATTTATTGCTGCAATTAATCTAGCAGAGAGATGTTCTCATATACTCATCAATTCATGAAAATAACAATTTCCATATTGAAAGTTTTCACACTTTATCATAGCCCAAACAGGACTTTATCTTCAAATTTTGAAGAAAACCTGAAATTTTAATTGATTTATAAAAGCATTTTAAAGAATTCCCTGTTACCAATGCCAAAAATATTTTGACTTTTTAAATTAATTCAAATTCAAAAATAACTTAAATTTTAATTTAGTGGATAAACTTTTTCCACTAGGAGTCTTAATTAATTAACTAAGAAATATGCCATTTTTATCACCTCACCTGGTTTTCCTCACTCAAAAATTTCTAAGAATATAAAGGAAAATGAACAAATTTTGGCTCCAGGTGCATTTAAGTAATGTTATTTGGAAAACAGTATATTCTTTTACATATTGTATATAAATGACAATTATATATATATATATTTTTTTTCCTATTTGAGACATATACATATCCAGTTCCCAACAGAAAAATCCAGAGATTTAAATTTTCAACCTCTGCTTGAAACTGACCCTCTTGGAATATACTCTTTGACACCTCCAAATCCCTTGAGTCCTCTTTTTCCTTCAATGCAATTCAATAAATTCAATTCCACAGGCATTAATTGGGCTGCTTCTCTGTGTAAAGCACTCAGTGTGAAGTACGACAAAGAATGAGCTTTTGGTCCTTCTCAGTGATTTCACCACAGGAGAGATATGCTCCTTTCCCTTCCCCGGGAGGATGAGAGTTTCCTGTAGCATCACTGGAAACAGCAGTAGAAAACCTGGATATTGCTAGTTTCTTTATTCTCTCTCAAGTGGCAAATCACCTTGCTGGGCAAGCATCTATTTCGACCTGAGGTTTTATGCTCCTGAACTTGTGTGCACACACTTATATCTCCATCACTTTATCCAAGGCAAGTAGGTTTGTATATTTTAATTTTTTTTCAAATGCTTTCTTTCTTATATGTCAACAGCTCTTTCTTATTTTGTTGGTCATGGAGGTTCATTCAAAACACTTCCCTAACATGTCAGAGCAAACTGAAAGATTACATTCACTAATTCAAAAAAAAAAAAAAAACGAAACAGCAAACCCTTTCCACATGATGATGAGATGGAATAAAAAGGAAAAGATAGTAAAAATTAAAGGACTCACTCTCAAAGCAACACTAGCATTGACATTTTTACAGCCTGTTATATCCTTTTCTATACATCATTATTGCTTAATAGAGTGGTAGAAAAACAATTGAATAAAATGTGTGATGACAATAATGCCCACATTTTTATACTGCAAAAGTGCCATCACCAGTTTGTATCCCACTTAATAAAATGAAACTCTGAACATTCACTAAAAATACAATGTTTTAGCTCTAATAACATTTCAAAATGGCAGACAGATAGCTCAAGATGAGTGCTTTATCTAAAGGCTCAGAAAATGATATTCTATCAGGAGAACTGGCCAAGAACCCTCCTCTGAGCATGCAATTTAACCTGGATCACCATGTTAAAATACAAGGAAGTGTCTAGTTCTATGGACACACACACGTCTTCCTAAGAATGAAGACAGAAGAAACATAGCACTAACCTTCTTCCCCAAATCACAGCCCTTCTATAACCAAAAAAAAAAAAAAAATGTAATGGTATGAAGGGCCACATGTGCATTTTGCCTTTGTAACAATAATATAATAGTGAATTAGAATTATTGGATGGAATCCAAGGCCAAAGTGACCTGGGGATTTTATTTACCCTGTGATCACATCCTGCTGTTCATGTCACCTTAGTAAGGGTCTTGGAACAAATTTTTAAGTTCCTTTTCTTTCAAGAAAAACTAAAACAACACCATTCTAGCCTTTCCCCTGGGGCCACCCAGAATTTGATCCATTTTTTCAGGCAAAATTCCATATTTGATCTCTTAAGCAAAAGAAAAGGAAATCCGTGTTAGCCAAAACAGTTCTTTGGATGGGCCTCTCATCTTGTCTACAAGAATTATTTTAGAGATCCCCCACCATGGAATTTACCTATTATGTGGTTAAGAACCTATAAGCTTTCTGATCTTTCTCCCATGGTATGTGTTCTATAATATTTTTGCAGATATTTACCAAAAATACTCACAGCTGAAAGCCCCTTAACATACCCCTCATATCAGCACACACATTTACACTCTTTCCAGCTGCCCGCTATATTTAAAATCATAGAATTTTCCACAATGTTTTCCCACTTTGGGATCTTGTTTAGTGTAAAGTTATGAATTAAAATATAAAATACCACCAAAAATACAGATTATATCGGAGTCAAGCAATTATTATAATACAGTGGGCTTTTATGTTTCTGTTGAAGTTTTCACATCCTTCATTTCCCCCAATAAAACTGCAAAAGGATAATTACAGCAAGTTCTCCTCTGCCCTAAGCACGCATTTTCTAATGGGTATTCTCATTCATATGATTTAGATAATATGTAACAAAGAAGCAAATCGCAGGACTGGATAGTTTTAATCAAATTTGAGCCAGATGATGCCAGACAGAAACGTATGGCTTGGCATAAAAACCTGGAAGTCCATATGTTCTCAATAAAGAGGTAAATGCTTGTGTGTGTGTGTGTGTGTGTGTACATACCCACACACCCTCACACGTGCACACACACACACACATATAATTTGGAGATATAGAGCCAAATTCTGTCATTTTTCTAAAGTCCCAGATGTTTTTCTTCTTCCATTTTTGCTTGATGTTCAAGGACCAACATAGATTCTATGGCCACATTTTTAAATTATTCCCCAATGTAAGAGGGGGTTTAGTTTTTTGTCATGAATTAAAACTAAATGTAATTTTAATGGCAGCAGTTGTCAAAAAAAAAAAAAATAATTTTTTTAAAAAAATAGTAGAAAGTGATCCTTAAATGCAGTCACAAACAGTTCCTGTCTGAATCATTGACTTCTGGCCTGACACCCCTGCTACATTATCCAGGCACTCGCACATTCAGATATTGTTTAGTATGCACTTCAACTTTTAGTATGAGAATGGAAAGGAATTTTCGTGTGACATGGTGCAGTGGGACAAAGATTAGCTGAAAGTAGCGTTCATCATAGAATATTTAAAAACATTCTGTTTTACAATAGGTATTAATCTCTGCATCACCTTCATGAATATAACTTCTTAATTTTGAACTTTGGGGGAAAATCCTTATATTCTCTTACAGTTTGGTTGCTTGATCCCATTAGTGGTTTCTTACTGAGGACAAGCAGAAAGGCATTAATTCACTTGGTAAATATTAATTGGATGCCAAGCCTTATGTCAATGATCCAATTCGCTGTACTCTCTTAAGGAAGCATCTATGTTGGATCGACTTAATTTCTGATCCTATATTAAAATCCAACTCTGAATCCATTTTTATGTGCATGTATTTTTTTAAAATTATTTTAGAAACTCAACTTCCAAATCAATTTTTATGCACATGTAAATATGTTATAGATTGTTTAACTCATACACCAATTAAAAGAGTAAGAACCTTGAAGGGAGAAACTTTTATCTTCCCAGTTAGCAGATACCGATGCCTAGCAGATACCGATGCCTGGAATTGCATCATGCATACTCGAAAATTTTGCCTTACCTGGTCATCATCGGGCACGAACATTTTTGAGAAACAGGCCTAACATCAGATACCCATGACTCTTCCTGGTATCTCCCTTTCCTGCTTAGAGACAGGACTGGCTGGTATCAATTCCAGCTGCAACATGGGATACTCTCTCGAACCCAATCTGTTGTCTCTCCAAAAGAACACATCATCCCAAATCAACTCAAACTAACTGTGCTGTGTGGCATTGGGTCAATAACCTCCCTGTGTCTCACTCTTTACTTCTGTAAAGTGCAGAACTTGAAAACCATTACTGCTAAGGTCCTTCCATATCTAAAACACTGTTGGACTAAAAGCACATAACCTTACAGAGCAAGCTTCCTTCCTTACGTATCAAGAGTGAACACAATCTATAGCCTCACCAGTAGTTAACACTCTTGGTTTTCCTCCTGCTGTACTGGCCAGTCCTCATTTTCTTTGATGGATCCCCATTCTAGGCCTGACCCACTCAATAGCTGTGTGACTCAGGGTTCAAGCCTTGAGCCTCCTTTTCTCATTCTACACTGAAATCCTTGATGACTCCAAATGATTTCAAGGCTTTAGGAAATGCCATCTCTATAGGATAGTGGTTTTCAAATTGATGTCTCTAGCTTCAGCCTCTCCACTGAACTTTGAGCTTATATGTAACTGTCCATTCCATAGCTCTTGAATATTCTTGGGGCATTTTAAACTTTGTACGTCTAAAACTGAGCTGTTAATCCCCACTTCTACCCTTACTCCAGAAACCTGATACTCTTCCAGGATTCTATATCTCAATTATCCAGTCAATTTCTTAGAGTTCTCAATTGCTCTTTTTCTTTTCGTGTACCCCACATCCATAGGCCAGGCCTGCCATATCTCCATAATCTGACCACCTCACACCCTCCCCTGACACCACATTTCATCTGTCCCACCATGGTCCCTCACTTGGTCTATGCCAACCACATGACTAGTCTCCTGCTTCCTCCCTTTGTTCCCCATGGTCTAAGATCCACCACGTAACCTTTTAGAACAAAGAGAGCATGTAATCCATGCAAGTAAAACATTCAAGATTTTCTGATGGCACTCAAAATCTAAGTGCTTGTATGTGTCTAATAAGATGCAGCTACTAGAAAAGCCTCCAGCCTCCATCACTCCCTGGCTGGCCTTGTGCTGTCACTCTTCACAACACTCTGTCCCTGCTGACACAGTGCTCTGCCCTCAGAGGCTTCCGTAGCTCTCCCCTTCATTTCAAATCGAATTCGTTTGCTACTCGAATTCCACCTCTTTAGTCTGCCTTATATTAAAGAGTATGTTCCCACTTTTTCTCTATCCCTTTACCTTGCCTTGTTTTTAATAGCATGTATTGTTCCTGACAACACGTCATATGTGGTCACATGTCATTTGATGACAGGAACATGTTCTGAGGAATGTGTTGTTAGGTTCCTTCATCACGAAAACATCATAGAGTGCACTTATACCAACTAAGATGGCAATGATATAGGATTTTATAGGGCCACTGTTAGATATGTGAGCCATCATTGTCCAAAATGTTACACTGTGTATGACTGTATTTACTTTTTAGTATTCATTTATTATCTCCTCTACTGATATATAACCTTCATTAGAGCCAGGAATAGACCTGCTTTGTTTATGGTACAGATTCCAAGTACCTACAATAGCATCAGACATACAGTATGTGTCTAATAAGTGCGCTTTAAATCAATGGCATAGTTATATGTACAGCCCTTAAAAAGTGAGCACAGTACATACACCTCAAGGCGACATTAATTCATGAGTTGCAGCCAGCCAGGCAAATCTAACCTGTGCTGTGGAGGTGATGCTATGTGAGAGCTCAGCACACACATGACAAGGATAGTGACAATACTTACTACTTATTATGTGCTCACTATGTTGCAAATAATAAGCTTAGTATTTATTATTTATTTACCTTACTTAGTCCTCAAAAGAGAACTCCCTGGGATTACTTATACCTTTGAGGTGAGAAACCAAAAGTATGTGCCTCTCAATTAAGATGTGATGAGGCAGGGATAAAATCCCCAGGCTAAACAGACTGTGTGCCATTAAGTTTCACACTTGAACACAAAACCTAAACTCAAATGCCAACAAGAGCCAGACCACATTGAAAGTGGAGGATACAGGTTGGAACATATCAAGTGTGTATCTTGCTTTTTTTTTTTTTTTTTTTAATTTTTT
>NW_026000211.1:14183241-14240414 GCF_001458135.2 Marmota marmota marmota | reverse complement strand
TTTCTTTTTTTTTTTTTTTTTTGCCAACTCACTTTTGATAGAGCTCTAGATACGGGTAGATAGGCCTCTGCCATTCGTTCATAATGATGCTTTAAAGTAGGTGTATTACTGGGAGCAGAAAGGACATCCTAAAAGGAAGGCCACCCTGTATCCCTAGCCAATTTTGTCCAGAACTAGATAAACAGGATAAAGCAAGAGACAACTCCTTACAACAGGTGGAGGGAAGGAAAAGCTATAAGGAGGCAACACCCTGCTATAGGAGATGCCCCCAGGCCTTTAGAGCAAGGGGAATTACTCCCACCTGGGGCAGTCAGAGCAGGTGTGGTTAAACAAGTGGGATTTGATCAGGGTGTCAAAGACGTGAAGTGTTTGAAGGAGTGGAAAGAAAGTGCTTCAAGATTCAGATAAAAGAATGAGTGTGCAATGCTTTGAAAATCATGAGGTGCTCTACACATTTAAAGAATGATTCCTTAATTGCAAACTAGAAGTGATATCATGTAAAACTGGTATAAAATTAAATTTGTCATGGAATGTTTTTGTTTTGTTTTTTAACCATCTATTACGGCAACATGTATTTTTCCAGTTCTTGATTTTTAACTTCATTTTAGGACTAAGGTTATAACTCATTTTAATACTATTGTCAAATACAAACTTTGTATATTTGTATCTCTTCCCTGAGAATGAAGATGACTATATTTACCTTTCTACCTTCTTCCTTTCCTCCATCTTTTTCTTCCTTCATTCCTTCCTTCGTTTGCATTTATTTATAGATTTTAGCTGGAAAAAATCAGTCCGTTCTCCTTTTGTTAGTGACATGGAGGCAGCTTAGAAAATTCAATTTACTCATATTTTTTAAAGATACTTCCAATAATTAGGGACTGATGTGAAATGTCTAGCTGAGATGTTTCCCTTTGGCGTTCAGTAATAATCTTTCTGGACCCTGATAGCTGAAAAATTTTGGTTTGTGACTTTTAAAGTAGTATCTCTGCCAGCAAACAGATCTGTCCACCCACATAACCCAACTACACTATGTTCGTGCAATTATAAATTAAATAATAATTTAATTTTAAAATATTTAAATTTAATATTTACATTCCATATTGGGCAATACATTTTAAAGACAGCAATTCTCTGATGAATGTTTTTAATTTTAAGCACTCTAATATAAAGAATCATAAAAATGACATTTTAGACTATTCTGAATTTAAGGGAATAAATACAGAATTTCGGGGCCTCGTTTTCAGGAATAGATACTAACAGGATAAACAAAATTAAACCTGTCATTATGCAAAAATGTTTATTCATCCTGTGCCTGATATTTTAATATGTATTTTATGGGATTTACAAGGAGTTTAATTTTCAGTTTATAGTAAAAGAGCCTGTTGTACAGTGCAGGTGATAAATTAGGTTATCATAGTTATGTGTACAACACTTAAAAGGTGAGCAGACTATATACACCTCAAAGGCAGAGCTATTAACCTTCAAGTGGATTATAGATTTGATCTGTGGGAAAAGAGGTGCAAGCAAAGAGTAGACACATTTTATTAACACTTCCACTATCTAGTCACAAGACTACAGTATTTGAACATAACATTTATAGGCTTGCTCACTAAGGATCTCAGAAATTTTTATGTCTTTGGTTTCCAACTTTGGCCTTCCTGTCCTGAATTCATTTCTTGTTGTCTTAACTACGAGTACCTAAAAGAATTTATTTCTACTACTTTAACAAGCCTGCAGCTGGCTACTTTCCCTACACACTTTATTAATTACCACTTATATATCTTTTCTCATATTATAGAGACCCCAAACAATGGGGTATGTCAAACATGAGTTTAAATTCCAGTTCTGCTATCTATTAGCCCTTGGGCGTGCCCTTCACATACCAACATGTGTGCACACATATTTTTTTTTTTAATTTACACTAACACACCATGAAAGAGCTCTATATCTTATATTTTACTCTTGATTCTACTTCTTGGAAATATTTTATTATAAACCATGCAAAATCGTGTAGCTTTCAGAAATAACTCCATGGTATTCCATTTTGTTGTATGCCATAATTTACATTGTAGCACTTTTATAATATCCCCTTCAGTTGTTTCCAGTTGTTTGCTATGAACACTGCTACAATGAATGTCTTTTTACTTATATCTTACCAAAGTTCAAGTGTATCCTGGCTCTGAGATTAAGATCAAAAAGTGTGCAAGTTCATTTTCAATTCATTTTTTTTTAAAAAAAAAGATTCTTTACAATCATTTTTAACCTTTAACTCTCTCAAAACCCCTGCCCATTTTACAGATGAGAACAGTAGGGAAATCAGTAAGACCACTTGATTAGTAAATGTAGAAACCAAATTAGAACTTATACCTCTCTGAATCCTTCATCTCTTTTCTATCATCTCAAGCAGAATTTCCAATGAATTCCAAAGAAAAGGTCATTTGGAAAATTGGGCATCTTCAATGAGTGGATTAAGGTGGTTGTTGATAAACCTTTGAAGAATTACATAGAAAGAGATGCAAAGAGAAACATGCTGTGCTTTTTCTTTCCTACAGACTGACCTCTTTGGAGTTACAATAAAGCCAAGCTTTTCTCTTTCCTTGTTTACCAGGTTCTAGGAGAGAGAATAAAGAAAAAGATATTCCTGTTGATGAAAATGATGACAGATAAAATGTGTTTGAAGGCTATAAAAGCTTCTTACATCTGGAGCAGCTGGCAGCCTGGGATTGGACTCTAAGGGGAGCTCATAGATATCTAATTTGAGCAATGGTTAAAAGTAAACTTGGGAACAGCTGATTCAGTGCAGTTATCTCTGGCTCTGGGAAGTTTTTGTGATGTTCAGAGGCTGGCGCATAAAAATCCACATGACACATATTTGCTGAGTCTAATATCCTTATGAAAATGAACGGGGGATGATTTACAGGAATATATTAGTCACAGCTGTTCTTATATAAGCCAGGATATAGCATGTTATAGCAGGTAATGAGCCATTAAAATGGGCAGAAAAGACTTGCTAATGTCTCAATAATTATGTACACTAAAATACGAAGATAACATTCAAATATCAGTGTTATAGAAATCAATTAGATTATATAAATTGTTAGTCATTCAGCAAATATTTACAGCCTACCACAAATAAGGCATTTTGCTAAAACCCCAGATGGGCACAAAATCTTTGTATCTCAACTGTATTTCAAGATCCCACATCAGAGATACTGTTTCCAAAATGATGAAAGTTCTTTTATCATGAAAACAAGACAGGCTGGACCAAGGCCATACACCAAGGGCTATCTAGCCATAAAAACTATTTAAGCTATGGTGATTTTTAACAGTACAGTGATTTTCAGCACAAATCCATGGATGAGAACAAAGAAGGAAAGATGACAGTAGCATAAATTTATATAACAGGATTCCAGAATGGGGTCCCTCCTATCTTCATTAGGAATTTTCACTCTGGGGTTTGATAAATGCTGCCCTCATTATGCCTTAAGTCTAGAAAATATACATAAATATTATATATGCAAAAATCCATGTATTATGAAGTACTGATAAGTCAATAGACTAACTCCTGCCAAAATGGTATCAATAACAACAATGTAGAAGAATGGAACAAGGGTTGCTCAGGCGAAAGCAATATGAGATTCTGAGATGGGTCAGTGAGAGCAGATGACAGTAAGGTAAGGAGCAGCTCAAAGTTTGAACTTCTACTTGAGAGATAAGAAGAAAGGTGACACTTTTAGAGAAGATGCAAGGAAATGTGAGTTTGAAGGTGGTTTACAACATATTGGAGTCAATGAGTTGGTGGGGCTTTTATGTAGAAATATCCACCAGACTTTTGGAAATGCATACATGGAGCTCAAAAGCACTAACAGTGCTGGGATCAAATGTTTGGAATTGACTTTAATCTGCTTAGAAATGGTACTTGAGCACAAAGATACGGTAATATTCCATGCAGAATAACACAGAATGGATAAGAAAGTAGATTAGAATGAGCCAACCATCACCTTGGAGCAAGAGCAAGGAGACCAGCCAAGGAATCAAGAAGTGAGAACTTTAAGGTTAATGAACTGTACATAATAATACAGGAGCCAGGTGGAATAGAGACATGACTGCCAGAGAGTCAGAGATATCAAGTATACCTTGAAAACACGGGAAGTCTGAGACCATGAGAATTCCATTAAATTTATCTATAGAATGGGATCACTGATATTCCATGAAGCAGTTTAAGATGTGAAAGGAGCAGAAGCCCAAACAGCATCTTAGCCTCCCAGCTGGGCTTCCAACTTCCAACCTCCAACCTTCCCCTTCTTTATTCCTACTTTCTACCCAAATTAACAAGTCCTAACTTGTATGTCTTTTACCTTTCCTAATGCCGTCCCTTCAAACCAAAATACCTGCAAGGCCAACAACAGCCTTCAGACATTTCAACACTCTGCTATGTGAAATACTCCCTGATCCTCCAGGCAGAACTAACTGCTCACTTCAAAGCTTCCATGGAACTTTTCAGGGGTTACAATTGTATTATTATAACATGTTTACTAAACAATGGCTTGTTCATATATTTTATCTCTCTTAACGTGGTATAAAATTAATTTTTTTAATTTTCAATTTATAATTTCATTTCTAATTCTTATAACCCCAGAATGTAGCATTGCCCACATTTGTTGCTTTCCATTGTTTTTGAAGGAATGAATAAAGAGACACTAAAATTTAGGTAGTTTGGGGATAGGGATAATTGAGCATGTTTAAGGGCAGAGCAGAAAAAATAGGAAAGTCAAAGCCTGGTAATGCTAAGAGACAGAAAGGAAGAGAGAATTACTGAAGAATTATATTCAAAAGAAGACAATGACTATGGTATAAATAATATGAATACTAGAGCTTATATAGGAAAAAGAGGATTTTCACCTAAACTAACAGGGGACGTAAGTGCAATGACAATTATTGAGCACCTTTTATATGGGTCAGGTGCAGGGATGGGTTCTCTCCACACCTTTGCTCATTATTTATTACTGCAAACCTTGTAACTTGTCTGTTTACAGATAATAGTTTCAGCCACAGGAGTTTTAGAACTTGATTGTGGTCACAGTGTTAAAATGGGAACTCTGTTTTCTCCAAGGTTCATATTCTGTCCATGAAATAAAATTGGCATTGGGTAGGGGCCATAGTAGGCTATGAGGAGAGCAAGGCATTTTAGATTGTTCAAAAGCAAAATTAAAATAACCTACAATGATTCCAAACTGCATTAGAAAACAAGTCCTAACTTGTATATATTTCATTCTGCTGTATTTGCCAAATCTGGCCTAGAAAGAAAAGGTCCTTGCTATGTTTTAGAGTTTGCAGTCATCCCCTGGATGTTTCCAGCCCTTTCCCTTGGATTCAAGATAACTGTTACTCTTTTTTACAATTATTCATATAAGAGAGAGAAATTTCTCTTTCTTTCCCAGACTCACTCCAGCATTTGCATTATTTATATATTTGTCTTTGTCTTCTTTGGAATGTAGCTTCAAAATTTATCTCTAAACTTTGTTTTACAAATATCCATGATGCATATGCTATTAGTGCTCAGTATTGTGAATTTTCTTTGAGGGAGCAATGAAGATTCAGACATAGTCCTTCGAAAAAAGTTATGTCAATGGAGCTTAGAGATACATAAGATCCCTGTTCTGTGAGATAAAATATCACACATGCAATAAGAGTGATTCAAACAAGAAGATGTGGAAATAACTGTGCTTAAAAACAATGACTAGAGCACACAAGTCTGAATTACAGGTGACTTATGATAAGATTTGAACCTAACAGGCAATCGTGAGCCATTGAGTCTTGAAGAAAACTCCGGTGCAGCCACAGCATGCTTTTACAGAGTGGATCAACTTTATTCTTCAATTTAAATTCTCCTATGGTTTCTTAGTGCTGTAGAAGGAAGTCCAAAGTCCACACCAGGACCCCCAGCGATATGATCATCTGGTTTCCACCTAGCACTATGGTTTAATGAGGCCCTCACCCCTTCCACCTCTGGCATTAGTATGTTCTGTTTCTTCTCAATGTCTCCCTTCACCTCTTCCTTTTGAAAATGCCTTACTTTGTCTAAAATTTTGTTTTATGCATTACTTTCCTTTTTAAAAATTCATATATGACAGCAGAATGCATTAAAATTCTTATTACACATATAGAGCACAATTTTTCATATCTCTGGTTGTAAACAAAGTATATTCACGCCAGTTTGTGTCTTCATACCTGTACTTTGGATAATAATGATCATCACGCTCCACCATCATTAATAACCCCATGTCCCCTCCCTTACCCTCCAAACCCTCTGCCCTATCTAGAGTTCATCTATTCCCCCCATGCTCCCTCTCCCTATCCCACTATGAATCAGCCCCCTTATATCAAAGAAAATATTTGGCATTTGCTTTTTGGGGATTGGCTAACTTCACTTAGAATTATCTTCTCTAATTCCATCCATTTACCTGCAAATGCCATGATTTTATTCTCTTTTCTTGCTGAGTAATATTCCATTGTGTACATATGCCACATTTTTTTATCCATTCATCTATTGAAGGACATCTAGGTTGGTTCCACAGTTTAGCTATTGTGAATTGTGCTGCTATAAACATTGATGTGGCTGTGTCCCTGTAGTATGCTGTTCTTAAGTCCTTTGGGTATAGACTGAGGAGAGGGATAACTTTCTCAGCAAGATTCTTCTCTGATATTCTAGGCTAGATTATTTCCCCTAGTTACAAGTTTGTGGCAAATCATCTTTTCCAACACCAAATTACAAATGTCATTCTGGAGATACTTGGTCATGTTTGTTTAATGAGTATTTCCCAAATTAAACTGTAACATCTGTGAAAGAAGGGACCATGTAAAACCAGCTAATAAATATTACCCTTATTAACACAGAGAACAAATAGATTCATTCAAGGCTATGGATTATTGGAGTTGACATTTGATATAAAGACTAAAGGTAAAGAATCAAGAAAGATATTGAAATGACCATAAAAAGAGTTACTGGAGTTATGCTATAGATAGAAAGGTAGAGGTACGTTTAAGAAGTATTTTAACAATAAAGGCAAGAGGACTTGGATATTTACTGAATGAATTATGTCTCAATAATTTGAGAGGACTCATAGAAAGTATTTAACCAGTTCCACTGTTTTTTTTCCATTTTCCCTGATTTTGAAGAAATCCTTTTTAAATTTTCTTATATTATATCCCAATATTGAAGTTCCTTTTATCCCCTAGATATCCTACTATGTGCTGGGTACACCTCTGGGTGATTTGTAAATGTTAGCAAACAAAACAAGCAAATATTTTCACGTATTTGGAACTTACCTTTTACAATATAGAAAATAGGGGGGTGGGGAAAGGAGGGAGTATGGGGGTAGGAAAGACAGTGGAAAGAGATGGACATCATTACCCCAAGTACAGATATGAAGACACGAATGGTGTGATTCTACTTTGTGTACAACCGGAGATATGAAAAATTGTGCTCTATATGTAATGCGTTCTGCTGTCACGTATAACAAATTAAAATTTAAAAATAAAAATTTAAAAAGATATAGAATATAAAGGGTAAACAATAGATATAATTGTCTATTGTATATTGCATATTTGAAAGTAATGAGTATAGAAGAAGGAAAAGTAGAGCAAGGTAGGGAGAATCGATAGAAATAGCCCAGTGGCAACGTACCAGTTATCACATCACTGAGTTAATTTTAAAAGCATCTCTCTTTTTTGTGTTTTGCTTTTAATGGAACCCAGAAACTTCCCAGTAGTAAGCATTCAATGAAATGTAATTGCTCTTTTTCTCATCTATATCCTGGAGATATAATCCTCAGGGGCAAGAAAGGAGCAAGATAGCATGGTAGTGGGAAGGAGGCTTCTTGTTAGAGCTAGGAGGGAAGCCCTGAGCCCACACCCTCTTATCAGAAAGCAAGTGTCCTCATCTGGCTCAGCATTCTAGCACCTTTCCTATATTATTTTTTATCCTGGTAATACTTTCCTAGGCGGATTTTCTATTTCTCGCTTTTATCAGTTTCTTCTCTCTCAAGTCTTTCATGGCCTTATGGACATACATGAAATCAATGGGTAAGGCATTTTATCTGTGGGCCAAAATTTTTTCAAATAACTAACTTGTTATACTTAATTTTTCATTGACAAATGATAATTTTTTTCATGGATTTCTGAATAGCATTAATAAAATTTGCATATTCATTGTAACAGTAAATAACACAATAGAAGATAATAAATATTTAATAGGTTTTCTTCAACTTTTACAGAACAGTTGGAACAATTCAAACTGTTGAGACACCGTTTACTTAGAAACTGATTTTCGCAAAACAGAAGGTAAACATATTGTTTAAAAAATCGCTCATAACTTAAACAGGAAGAAAGAAATGAATTAACTGCTTCATTATCTTCCTCCAAAAGTCTATGGTTTTAACCAAAAAAAAAAAAAAGAATGGTTTTTTATATAGACTCCAATTATTTAGATCAATTAAAGCTTAGCACAAGTTTAAAGTCAAACCACCAATTATTATTTTCATTTGTTCCCAATAATGGGGTGATTTTTTCACATGCAATTAAATGAACTAATAATTTTTGGCTTTGTGCAGACATGACTTTAAAACATTTATAGATTTTTAACTCTAATAAAATTCTGGATTCCTGACTTTGTCTTTCAGAAAAATATACTTTCTGTATGCTTTATTCTCTATGTCCAAAGCGAATTTCCAGCTCTTAATTAGTTATATAACTGATTCACTGAAATTTTTAGGCAGTGGGGCCACAGCGTAATTTGCCCACAGATCCCATGATGTCTAAATCCTGAAGTTATCTGTAACAAGTTCCCGATTTTTTTCCTCTCACGAGGGTGTTGTTATCCTCTACAATGACACTCTTTGATGTGAATTAATTTCTATATGTCATGATGAACCTCATTGGTGGGCCCTTACACCAATCATTAGGCTGTGACTTCATCAAATAAAGAGGACTAGGAAGGGCATCCAAAGGAGACAATTTAATGCAGGGAACTTAAAGGCAACCAACCAAAATGCTTAGTGTGTGCCACCTGGTGTTTGTGGAACCCAGAGACTTTTTTCCAAGAAATGTCTCAAGACGGGAAGAAAACAACCTGGTGACCAACCCAAACGGAAAGCTGACATGAGAATGAGTGGTGCGTGCCTCAGCAGGGGCCTTTCCAGCAAAAACAGGCTGGGTGGGAGCTGGTGAGGAGGCATGTTTAGGGGCAGGGAGGGAGTCTTGCAATCTCGCTTTTCCATTTCAGATTTTCAACTTAAAATAGGCCGTGTGTGTGTGTGTGTGTGTGTGTGTGTGTATCTCCATGTCTTCATGCATGTTGGAAAGAATAAATTAGAGAAGGATTTGAGGTTTTGACTTAACACTGGATTCAACTTTTTAAAACCAAACCCAAGAGACTATTTATTTTTTCCTTGAGAGTAATTTTTAAAAGTACAAGACTATTTGTGATTTTACCCCAAGGCCTACAAATATAGTTTGTTGGAAGTAGGTTAAAAAGTGACAAGAGGGAAATAATAAAGTTGTTCCCTTTTAATGCCCTTCCTAATGCTGTTCATGCAATGAAGTTGCATCCTGAGAACTGGTAAAAGGGTCCACTGATGAGGTTCATCATGAATTATAATTATTCAAAGAAAAGATGACTGTGCATTTCAGAGGACAGCATTTTCATAAAAGAGGAAAAGAGTTGGAAACCAGTTCCAGATAGCTTTAGGGTTTGGACATTATCAAGTGTGTGGACACATTAGATTGTACCTACACTGCTTAAAAATTTCAGTGGATCACTCTGCATAAGTAATTAAAAACTGGATATTGGCTTCAGACATACAGAACCAAACATATATTATGACTTCCTGTATTCTCTCCTTAAGAAATATGCATTCAATGACCCATCAAGGCCTATGATCAGCCTCTAAATTGAAGTATTGTAAGTAAGTCAAAATATGAAGAAAAATATTATACTGGCATTTCAACAAAAGTCTGATACTGCCAGGCAGGGTGATGCATGCCTATAATCCCAGCAGTTTGGGAGGCTGAGGCAGGAGGGTCTCAAGTTCAAAGCCAACCTCAGCAAAAGCAAGGCAACTCAGTGAGACCCTGTCTCTAAATAAAATACAAAATAGGGCTGGGATGTGCTCAGTGGTTGAGAACCCCTGAGTTCAATCCCCAGTATCCCCCCCCCCAAAAAAAAGTCTGATACCAAAGTTAAATGGATAAGAAGTCTAATTCAGATATTGACAAACTAGACATAATTCAAAGACAGAGAAGAGGTCAATCAAGGGATGGCTTGTCCCAGAAATTTCTTAGGTTTATTTGAATAATATTCAACTAAATATATAGAGATAATCGTTGTCTTTGGAACAGAGTTTTGAATTTAAACCCAGTAGATGAAAGTTGTCTTTCTACTTAGTCATATATCATACTCCTAAATCCCTGAATACTCTTTACTGGGGCTGTTTCTCTGGGTCATGTTTATGAGAGCAACTTTGAAAGCTGAATGAATGTCTCCCTCTGAGACAAAGAGCAGACTTTATTACCACTTGACATAATGCGATAGGTTCTTCCAAGTTCAGTGTTCCTCAGCTACATGCAAACCCACTGGGTATATTACTTCCATCTGGACCCCTCCATATCACCCCCATGAAATAAAGGGACAAATAAAGTGATGCTTGTACTACTTGTTGTTCAAGTGATCAAATCCTTTATCTTTGATCTAGGAGTTTCACCTCTTCTGCCAGAAATATTAAACCTGACAATCATCATTGATACATTTAGTTTTTACCAGGTACATGATTTTCCCTGGCTCAATATATCATTTGAATATATTTAAAATATCATTCAAAGAATGTTAGATTGCCAGTCTAAACATTTCTTTTGATTTGGAAAATTTAACTATTAATTCCTCAAAGCAAACAAATAACATGTATCTACCTGGATGAGTCAGAATCTTCTTACTATTTTTGTACTCACCTTTTAAATATCATCTTTAAAATAAGCCTGTAGATATTTTCAATTCAGGTCAATAGGTTTTCCACATTTGAACCTTCCAACTCCTGCTCTTTTTACCAGCTTATATTAGTTCTCTTTCTCTCCAGAGACCTATTCAAACACACCTACACAAAATACACATGACTTGAATTAAAAGCAGAAAAAAATGGTCTTTGGTCTCTTCCCTACTCATACTGTAACACTGATAGCAACTTGGACGTGTCAAGAAGTTCTCTCAACACTACAACACTGTATAATATAATAAACAGATTGGCAACATAAAAATATTGCTATAATCTTATAAACGGCATGCTGCAGTAAGATAATTATGAGGATGAATAGCCTTATTAATGTCAAATACAATAGTATTTTCAATAAGCTTGTGACAAAGCACCTTCTATTCCTTTGCAACCAATACTGAAGACATGTAGAAATATGAACTTTCTCTCAGATTCATAAAAGCATTAGAAGAGATAGTGACATAATTATAATTATATTAAGAAGCATGGTTGATTGGTTGTCAGCACACTTTACATTTAACAATCCTGGGTGTTTTTACATGATAATGGCATAATGACAGTAATGAACTTAGAAGTTATTCTTAGCAGAGTATCACAGCAGAGTGCGATTGATTTTTGTAGAAGCCATAAATGCAATCCTCAACCTTATAGGTTATTGTAAATGCAGAGCACAAATTCTCATTCATAACTACTTAATTAAAGAACATTATTGGTTTACCTGTAATTGCTTTAATTTATCACAGTGTTACAATTTATAAGTAATGTGTGTTATTCTTCAGTAGTTTTATTGTAATTACACATAATTTACAATTCACATTACTGGATTTCTAATTAGCTTCTAAATATTCTTGGTTATAAAAATGAAAATACTATTTTAAGGAGACTAGGATAATTAACAATGGATTAAATCTATTGGCTATCAAGCACTTACCAAACAATAAAGTCAACTAATTCAGGCTATTTAGTTGATGGGTTATAAAATTTGATAAAGTTATGGACTACAACTTAGTGAATCCTTAAGGTGCCAACATTAATAAATCTGTTTCAAAGTAATCTTGGTAGAACCCTGGTTCACTTTATATTTAGCAAAATGACACATTTACTATCTCCTTTTCTGTTTTGGTGACTGGCACTAGAGATAAGGGCTAGTGATATAGACCATCATAATATTCCTAGATGAACTCACCTATTTGTAGTTTTTAAGTTACTAAACTTTCAGGCTGAAGAGCAAAAGAATCTAATGAATTGTGCCTGGCATGGTAGTATACACCTGTAATCCCAGTGGCTCTGGAGGCTGAGGCAGGAGGACTGCAGGTTCGAAGCCAGCCTCAGCAATTTAGAAAGGCTGTAAGCAACCCAGTGAGACCCAGTATCAAAAAAAAAAAATAGAAAGAAAGAAAGAAAAAGGCTAGGGATGTGGTTCAGTGGTTAAGCATCCTTGATTTCAATCCCTGGTAACAAAAATAAATAAAAAGAAGGAAAGAAAGAAAAATTGAAACTGTTTTACTTTTAGAAATTAGGAAAGAAAATGTGTTTTTTTAGATTTTTTAAAAAATCATTACTTTAATTTGAAAATTTTTAAATAGCAATGTTGGTATGGTGTAGCAATAAACAGCCACACAAATGAAAGGTCTTTAAAATTCTACAACTTCTTATATCAACCTGAAGTTTCTACCATTAGCGATAATATTTGCGGTGGAAGGAAACTTGTGTAAATGCAAGTACAGTATATAGTATAGATTAAATGTTAAATGAGTCCTTATCACTGAATTCATAAGAATTTATTTTTAGGTGAGGTGGTATCAGGCAAAAGAGAAGAAAGAGAATAGTAAGTCAGAAAATTTGGGTAAAGGAGGGTAATAGTAAAGTGTTCTGTTAAGGAAAGAAGTCAAGGCAAACTAACATGAAAGAAGCGTGTGTGGTGGAGGTGGAAATGTGTGCAGGAACCCAAAGGGCCCTGTGCGACTTCTGTGTACCAGGATGGAAGAGGAGCACTGAAGAGAATTGGGACTAGCATCAAAGACAAATGTCCCTTGCTTGGTAATTTTGCCTACAGCCAACCATAAAATCACCCTGCTAAGATTTTTTTATCCTAGCCCTTGAAGCTGTTGCAATCCCATATCTTTAATGGAAATGGAACTTTCTAGAATTCAGAATAAAAATAATTGATTCTAGCTTCATAAATTGAATCAAAAGATAGTCTTAAGTTCATAAATTTAGAGATCTAATCAAAGAGAATTCCAAAGGTTGTGCCCACTGCAAGCAAACCAAGGGTTAAAAGAGCTGTCTCAGCTCTTCCTTTATGGGTGTCCCTGTGATGAAATCAACAAAGCCCTATTCTGAGGAGTTTGGGGACCAGCTTGGAAGCATTTTGTGATAATGGTGCTCATTGTAACTGGGTTTGACCTGTGGTTAACTCAGAGCAGTAACTAAAAATGCTTGCATTTAACCACACTGAATATAATTCTAGCCCAAACCAAGGCTTTTAGTCAGCCTGAGAAATCACAAGAAATATCATGAAATTGAATAGTTAGCTGCATTCAATCAGACTCAATATATTTTTTGTTCAGCGAAGATGTACGGAGTGTCTGCACTTCCTTCTCTTGCACACTGTCTTTATTCAATATGCTCAAATCTGTTATTAGTTTAGATTGTAAATGTGTCTCAGGTGTTCCTAGAAACAGGTGGATGAAGTTGATTTCTCAACAGTAAAATTCTTCTGTGTGTGTGTGTGTGTGTGTGTGTGTGTGGTTTTAAATCACACTTAAATATATATAGGAATATTATGTTGGAAATTGTGCTAATCGAAGCAGAGTTTAATGGGCCTCATAAAGGGTAAGGACATGCCATACCTCAGCTGATTGCCCCTCAATTAGGAGGCAGACCGCTATCCCATTCTTCCTTTTGGGTATGACTGGAGTCTGTACAGTGCACTACATAAATGATTTTCCATGGCTTTTTAAAAGGCGGTGCATATTAATATTTTAAACTGAAGTAATTGCTTCTTGCTTAGCAATGGGTTTCATTTATGAGTGTTTATCCCCGGCAAATGGAAAGTATGGTTAATCTAAGTTAAAAATGGGTTCTTTAAATAGCTCTAATTACATTCTGTTTATATTTGTGTGTATTAGACACTTAAGATTTAATCGGTAGCAGTTCTAACAAACCATAATGTTTATTAGCTGGTTTTAAATTATTGTTATGGATGGCAGTTGAATGAGAAAATAAATGATTTGTCTGCTATAAGCACAGTAAATAAAAGATGGACTAAGGCTTAAAAAACCAGATTTGTAGTAGAACCTTAAATTTTAAAGTAATTTATCAGAGAGGTAACATAAGGTCAAACATTTTCTTCTTTTAACATTAAAGGTACAGGAGATGGGAAGTTTAAAATGGTATGAAGTTAGTGGGGGTTTTGTTTTCAAAAATTGTTAGAATCCCTGATGTTCAAGTATCAAAAAAGGAAGAACTGCATTTTACATTTTAATTCAATTTATTTTTACTCTAAAGAAAAATAAATATCAGAAATAGTAGGTTGATTTTGTAAGAATACTTTAAAAGCCATTTGCTTCAAGTGTATGTAATACTTGCATAAATCAATTTAATTTGTTTCAATTCTGCTTTGATTAACTAGAAAAGACTGTTGGATTCTTTCTTTCTCCTGAGGAATCCTTGAAATGACATCCCTTGTCTTCTGAGAAAGTTTCTGAATTGTACATGGCTCATGGAGTGACTTAAGAGATTCCAGTCACTTGACTGATGTTTCCTTTTATATTTGTTTTATTGGGATTTCTGAGATATGCTAAATGAAGTATAAATCAAGAGACAATTTATTAATAATAACACCTGTATCTATATGGAACTACAAACATTTGTGATTGTTTTAAAAATGCAATGGTATTCCCAGAAAAGAAGTTTGTAGAATTATTAGTTTCATTTTATAAATAGGGAAGCAGTGATAAACATATTATGTCTTCTCTGCATGGTAGAAAAGTAAAAAAGGAAACACTGTTTTAAACCACACTGTCTCACTAATCATTGTTGTATTAGAAAGCTGTGTGACCTTGGGCAAGTCGCTAGATCATTTTCTATTTCAATTCCTTTATCAGTAAAAGTGGGAATCATAACAGTGTCGGCACACTGTCTTATTCAATATGCTCACGAAGTTAGCTTCCTAGTTAAATGAAGTAATATATGAAATCACATAGAACAACGCTTCCATATAAACATAGCCTCCTGTTTCTTCATTGAAGACTCCCACTCCTTCCTTTTCTATTCCTGTTTCTTCTTTCTAGAGCATACCCTTGTACTTCATGTCAGAACAGTAACCCTCCCCTATTCAGTCTAATCTTTTTCTGCCCAACCACAGAACTCCAAGACTGTGATTGTCTCATACAATGTCCCTAATCTTACCACACCTCATCCCCAAACCTACCAAAAGGTTGCCTCTCTTTATTAGGTACAGTGCTCACCTGCACAAGCTCACCTGCACTGGAGAATCTGGTGCTGTTACCTACCTGGCCACATGTATGTCCCAGTGGTCTGCAAAACTCCTACATCCCAGCCCATTATGGATCCTCATCTCAAGGTTGCCTCATCTGCAATGAGGACTTTCCACTTGTTTGCAGTGCACTATACCTACCCAGTCTTATGGAAATCTTGCCCATCCTTTAGGTTTGAGATAAGTACCATTTCCATTATGGTCTCTTTACAGATCCACCCACCTCTGGGTTCCAAATACATTTGGTTAGACCATAGCATACATATGCATAAACATTCCTCTTATCTCTTATAATATCATGTCCTTGTTCATAACCTTAGCATGTAACTCTAGCCTGGTACATAAATATTATTAACTCGAAAGCTAACTTCATGAGCATATTGAATAAGACAGTGTGCAGACACTATTATGATTCCCACTTTTACTGATAAAGGAATTGAAATAGAAAGGAGGCAAAGGTGGCCATTAATAGTTGATATCTTAATTAATTAGTATTGTAAAAATTGTGAAATGCCTTCTCTCTTTTGCCCACCCCCACATCCTCTCTCAATAACCATTCTTTTCTCTTAATCATTTCCTGATTTCTCACTGTGTTGGTACATGACATTGGTTTCAGTGATCTGGAGGTGAGGCAGAAAGTCTTTGTCACCACCAACAATGGTCTTAGAGAATAGCAGTGAAGACAAACACGCACAGTGAGATGATGGACATTCCTGAAGGAATCATGGAAACAAAGAGTAGGGGTCTCGTTTAGTCTGGGAGCCAGGAAAGATCTCCCTGAAGATGTGATTTTTAAACCAAGACTCAAGGAAAGCAGAGGCGTGACCAAGTAGAAGAGGGAGAGAGGCCAATATCATTACAAGGGCCCATGCCAGGCTCTGGTTCCAAAAGTTAAAAAGAAAAGAAGGGTACCACCACCCCCCTCTACATACACACAGCTTTCATAAATAATAGAACAACTTACAGCAACTACTGTGAAGTAAACCAGCAGTGTGTTGTTACAAAGAGGTAACAAGTGGGGACATGGCATCTGATATAAGGGGGGCCAGAATAGACTCAGTTAAATGACATCTCAGTTAAATGAGATGTCATTTAACTGAGATGGGCAAGATAAAGGATATAAGCAGGACATACAGAATGATGGAGGCTTCGATAAGAGTGGGTACAGTGGAGATGAAAGTGTAAGAATTCCACAAACTGTGAATAGGACATGAAGTTTGGAGAGTAAACAAGAGAAGAATGAAGAGCTCCAGACCTGTTTGTGGACTCCATTCTGGGCCTGCTTCTTTGGCTCTAGAGCTATTTCTTTCACAACCTGACCATACTGCAGGTTGTTATTACTTAATCTGAAATGCTTGATACTGAAAGTTTTTCAGATTTTGGAATACTTGCATATGAATAATGAGTTATCTAGAGAATAGGATCTAAGCCTGTATAGAAAATTTATTAATGTTTTATATATACCTTAAAGACAGAGCCTGAAGGTAATTATGAAATTAGACAATAAACAGTTGGAGTGCACCTGTGTTTTGACTATGACATGTCACATGAAGTCAGGTGTGGAATTTTCCACTTACAGCACCAGGTAGGTCCGTGAATAGTATCAAATTTTGGATTGTTTTGGATCTTCAGATTAGGAATGGCTCATTCTGTACAAATGCTGAAAACTTTCTTGAATTCTTTATTGTAAATATGGCTTTTGCAGTCTTAGAATGAGCTTGGAGAAAAGAGATGATGAACTCTGATAAGTGTAAATGTGACCTTCATTCTTAAAGTTATCCCAGTCACCTTTCTCCCACAGTGGAAATTTAAAGGAACCTCTTCATCTGTCTCTATCTCTGACACAAAGACCACAACTCTAGTTAAGATGAGATTCTCAGGCTTGGGATGTGGCTCAGTGATAAAGCATTTGTGTGACATATGCAAGACCCTGGGTTGGATCCCTAGCATTTTAACAAACACAAACAAAAGATATGGTTCTCAGGTCAGCATAAAGGGATGCTTCTGAATTATCTGCATATTGCATCTAAGATTCCACAGGCCCTTCCTGTATTCTCAAACTACCAAGGATAGCAGTAGGGGCACATAGAACCTAGCCTCACCCTTTGTAATTCCAGTGCCTACTGTACTTTGGCTCTGGTTATGTGACTAAGTAATTCCAAGTAAATGCTGATGCAGAACTACATAGCTTTACTTGATTTTGCTGCTTTAGGAGGTTGGCTTATATTCTAGACTTTATCAATTTGGTAGCTACAAGAGCCTTAGATTGCATGTTATCTGATGCTTTCATTATTCAGATAGGCTACCAAAGATATAGAAAAATTAAAGTGATTTTGGGCATATCATGCTATTCCAGAAAAGCATAATGATTAGAATAAGATCTGAGTTCTAATTCTAACCACATCTCTTATTAATTGGGCAAATTAAATCTGTACCCTCTAATTTCCTCATCTTAAAATGGGCATAATAATTTCTACTTTTCAGAGTAGTCAAGAAGGTTAGAACTAATATATATCAAACACATGACATAAAACACTAAATAAATGGCAGCTATTATTATATGTTCCCTTTCCCTTGTTCGCTACTAAAGTGACAGGGCCATTTAGTAGCCAATGCAAACCTATAACTCATATTTCCAACCTAACGCTCCTTTCTCTATGTAACATACAGCCTGACAGAAATTTTCATGGGTTCCTGGGCTTTCACCAGGTTATTTAAGAATAACAAACAAACATATCTCTTCTCGTGCCCATTTTAAGCCCTTTGAGACTTTTCTGTGCCCTGGAGAATCAGATACACAATTTGTAATTTTATTCAGCAGTAAAATGCCACCGTGGTAGCAAGAAAGCTAAAGCAATATTTCAACCCTAAGAATCAGGTCTGGCACCCAGAATAAAAGACTCTTTTAATAGGAAGAATAATCTATCAATTTTGTGAAAGGGCTTTTGGAAAAGGCTCGAAGTCCTACTGCAATATAAGACATAAATGGTACATTGTCCTAGTTTTTTTTTCCACAGGAAATTGTATGTTAGCACTAAAGAACAGAATTTCTTTTGCTTCAGCCTGCATTTTTAGAATATGCTATGCAGACAACTCTATCTCCTTGGGGTTAATAAGTGACATAAGAAAAAGAGATGGTGTGGAGTAAATGCTGTAATAATAATCTTGTGCACTTTTCTACACTTAAAGCATTTTTTAAAAAAATCTGTTTCTGCCAATTAAAGAAAACCCATCTTACTCCTACGATTCCTGTGCTATACACTTTCTGGTATTTTCTTATACCAAAATAAGGTTATATCCTAGTCCTGCAGGAGGGAAGGCCCCTGTCTCCCCAGAGGGCTTCTGGGAGCTCATTTCTGGTACCAGCCACTTGAGTGTGCTCTAGAGAAGCATGCTGCAGCTAGTCTTTTCTCCAGAAAGGTGGCAGGATGCCTAGGAAAAGCTCCTAGAGGTTTTGAAGTAGTGTCTTCCATGAGGAACAAGCCAGGGAGATGGAAATAAGAATCCCAGAGAAACAGCCGAGATCATGGCTAAACTGAGTTCTGCAGAGTAGCCAGGAGTGCCAGTGAGCTAAGGAGAGTACAATTGGAGCCTTATGTTCTAAAAGCAAAACTGTTTTTGTACTTCCTCCATAATCTGTTAATTTCTCCATTTTCTTTCCTTAGTTCTTAGGAGTGCCAGCCATGTCAACTGAGCTAAGGGGAAGAATGTGTCCATTCTTGGGTTAGACGCATAAGTGGGAGGAGGCACAGAGGTGTATTCAGGGTGGGTAGAGATTCCATTTTTTTTTACAGAACCCCAAGGCATAGAGGTGGCAGCTGAGTCCTCCCTGGGTAACCTTCTAGGTTCATAGTTTTATTTTATTTTTTTCATTTATTAAAACCAGTGTTCTTTAACAACCCAGTATTTCATTTCAGTGGTTTAAATTATGTTCTTAATATTCACTCCTTTGCCCTGGCCTCTATAATACTTTCAAAATATAATGGCAAGCACTTGACTGTGAAAAACCACTGAAAGCTATAGGAATTTAAGCAGAGTTGCATGCCCTGTGCAGACGTTATATTCTAGCTCTGCTTTCGTGAAGATTTTTTTCTGCACTATTTTGCAGGAACACCATCAATAAAAAAAAAAATGATGATGATAATAACTTTGAAATATAGTCAATTAAAAGAAAACATGTCCCTGAATATACCAATGGTCTTCTTTTTTAATAATGTGAAATTGGTTTATTCCTTTAGGAATATAAAACAAAGTACCAGTTCCCCTATTCCTCATGATCTGAACACTAGGACTTTTAACTTATGAAATGTAAACTTGCTTTACTAATGAAATATTTCAAACATATAGGAAAAAAGAGTCATGTTCTAAGCCAAGTCACATTTTGTACACATATTTAGCTTTTCTAAAATCACTGATTTAATCAACTATCCATTGAGTGTTTACTATGTACTCACTATTCCTTTACTGGGAAAAAAAGAAAAGAAAAAAAATTCCTATCCAGTCCAGGACACATAGGGGAACACATATAATAAGCAAAAAAATGGCGAGGATGCGGGGAAAAAGGTACACTCATACATAGCTGGTGGGACTGCAAATTGGTGTAGCCAATTTGGAAAACAGTATGGAGATTCCTTGGAAATCTGGGAATAGAACCACCACTTGACCCAGCTGTCCCTCTTGTGGGTCTATACTCAAAGGACTTCAGAACAGTATACTACAGGGACACAGCCACATCAATGTTTATAGCAGCACAATTCACAATAGCTAAACTATGGAACCAACCTAGATGCCATTCAGTGGATGAATGGATTAAAAAAATGTGGCATTTATACACAATGGAATACTACTCAGCAATTAAAAGAACAAGATCATGGCATTTGCAGGGAAATGGATGGCATTAGAGAAGATTATGCTAAGTGAAGTTAGCCAATCCCTAAAAAACAAATGCAGAATGTCTTCTCTGATATAAGGGGAGGTGACTCGAAATGGGGCTGGGAAGGAAAGCAAGGGAGGAAGATTACCTCTAGATGGGGAATAAGGGTGGGAGGGAAAGGAAGGGAGAAGGGAAAAGCATGGATGGTGGAAGGAGATCCTCATCATTATACAAAATACATGTATGAAGATGTGGAAAAAACATAAGCAAAAAATTACAATAAAGCATATAGTATATGAGAAAATATTATGTATTAAATAGAGTATACTAGAATATATTTTACAGGAGTTTGAAAATATACGTGTTTACTAGTCATGTATGAGACAATGCATATTCCTACATTAGCATTAACTTCTATAATCTAAGAGCATGTGTATTGCCTGTTCCCCATTCTCTCCTCTCTATTGCCAATACTTTTATTGGAACATTTAAATCTATTAAGCTCTATGTTTTATTATTTTTATTTCTCTATGCTACACTCCGGATGATTTCCTTAAATATGTCTTTTAAATTATAGTTCTCTCTACCTGTTTCCTAATCTGCTATTAAACTTATTTGCTTTTATTTCATTGACTATAATTTCTACTTATAGCCTAATTTGGTCTCTCAGATCCACCCCGGTTTTTTTTGGTAAATTGGTGTATTCTATCTTTTGTTTTACTGACTTTGTTATTTTAACCAAAATTATTTCCTAATTTCTTTCTTAGCCTCCCTTTAGCTTAATTGCTTTAAATGCTAATTTTGCTTTTCCTTACATCTGATTACTCCTTCCCCCTGTGAATGATTCCCTTTAATCATTCGTGGTTTTGTTGTGGTTGTTGTGAGGTTCTCAAGTGGGTGGATGCCCCTTGAACCTGGGTTGTGGAAATGATGCTACAGACTTGGTTTTGCCTTTGTTCTCTGACAGCCCCAGTGGTTTTGCAGGTCTGAGATGAGTTGTCATCATGATCAATGTATCATGAATTGGGATTGGAATTCCCATATTCTCTGTCAATATTGTAAAATTTACCCACATCTGTACATTGAGGAAATTTAGAGTTAAATTTTTTCACAAGAGACTTTGCCTGGGCTGGGCATGAACCTCAGCAATATAGACATCACTTGCCTAGCACATGCAAGGCCCTGGTTCAATCCTTAGTACTGCCCACCTGACCCCCACCACCACCAAAAAAAGAAGTGGTGGGATCATCCAAGAGACTTTTCTACCAGGACACCAGAAAGACAACAGACTTCCGAGGCTCTTCCTTAGATGCTGGACAAAATTTTTTTTTGAGACTGTTTTTGACAAAAATAACAGCCCTTGAGTGGTCTGCTATTGACAGTGATCTTCATTCCTGTTCTTTTCTTGTGACAGGACACAAGCCTCATCTTCTGTCCTTGAACAGACAGTCACATCTTGGTCTCTAGATGCCAATCTGCATTTGATACTCCCCAGAGGGCTTTGGTGTCAGATGAAGGTCTTGGTTTATTTCTTGTGCTTAGGAATTTCCCATCCTTTCTGCTGTATTGTGGCTTCATTTTGTTGTTGTTGTTGTTGTTAATTTTTTGGTAGCTTTTAGGAAATTTGTGGTTTGTATCCAAAATTATTGGTTTAGTGTTAGAAGTTACTAAACATAATTCATGTAGTCAGCAGTGATATTTAACAATCTGAGTGCTATATAAGGTCCTTCAGGCCTCCTGAGTCTATACAGCACCCGCTAGTAGTAGACCAAGGGGAAGTCTAGGGAACCTGACTATTTATGGCAGTTTACCAACCAATACCCAAGACTTCTAATATTTGAGCCCACAAATATAGCTATTCACCATGTAAATGTGTATCAGCCAAATATCAGACTGCATCCAGTGAATTTTCCTTTCTTATTGTTCTACACATAATTCATATTGTCATCTATAGCAATTAGATAAGGAACTCAAAGGAAAAACACTACCCCAGGGATAAAAGACTTGGAAAAATATTTGGTCATTAAATTATTCAAAGCAACACAGAACTGTCTTAATGTGTATTGGGATTGTTTTGTTTCTTAAAATAAGCAGAACAGGAAAAAAAGATTGTTAAGTCTGAAAGACAATTTCATATCTTCATTCTGATGCCAAATAAAATATATATTGTAAAGGTGTTTAGGATTACACTTGCTTATGTTTTAATTAGTTCCAGGCACTTCAAAATTTAATCATAATTCAAAACGCATTAAGTTCAAACCTTTGAAAATAGGTTGATAATGTTGACATTGGCACTTATTTTCTAGAAATTATTAAGCCAATTTTTACATATTCAAAGAGTCACACAGAATGTATCTATAAGAATTGCCACTGAAATATTTGAGGAATAAAACTTGTTTTAGACAATTTTTTATATCTACAAATATAACTTATAACGCAAAGGAAGGTTTGGGTGTGCAGGTGCTTCTACATACTGAAAAGGGTAGAGTCCCTGGATGGTGGATAAATAGCAAAACCCTGTGTATTTGAACATAGAGGATTTACAAGTCAATGTCAAAGTTCTCAAAGATGCCTAAAGGTGAGCATTACATTTGCTTTGTCTTGGAAAACTTGGAAGACCTGTCCTTGGATGTAATTGACAATTGTAATTAATTGTCAATTACATCCAGCCCTTAGCCAATCAGATTATAAACAAAAGATTCAAGACTAGGAAATGGGGTTCATTCAGAGATTTTCAATATTTTGTCAAAAATCTCCTCTGATGCTAAAGATTATTCTTCTAACATTAATTGGTTAAGAAAATACTTAGGGATAAACATTTACTATGAATTCAGTAATTGTGTTAGGTGGATTTTTACTTCAGTGTGTGTGTGTATATATATATATAATGTTACATACAAGCTTTTATTAATTAAGTCCATTTATTTAATCTATTTATTCAGTGCATAAACATTCTGGGGATTCCTTGCAACAATTCTTTGCGTGACACGATCTGGAGTTAAGTGTTGAAAACTGCTGCTTCACAGACTGTAGAAATAATTGAACAAATATGTAAAAACATTATAATTGATATTCAGCTGTGGTTCAGCTTCCTCGTAGCCTGATCAGCTGGCACTCTGCAAGCTCCATCACCCCAATTATTCAATTATTTAGTGTAACAAGTTTCTCCAGGGCCCACAGCCTGTAGTGTGGATAACAACAATGATAATAACTCAAATTATAGAGCTTCCTTCCACCTCATCACACAGAACCTCAGTCCTTTATAAAATGCTCTACAAATTTCTGAGTCCCAAGCTGTGTCTCTCTTATGCTCTCTAATAAACCCAATGCCACAAAATTTCATTCAATTCTGTTGACTGAGCAAGTGCTTTTTGTCTCTAGGTATGGGGGGGATTCATTCATTGGTATTCTCCAGAAAACTAGAACCTTATAGGAATATATGGAGAGAGAGAGATGGGAGTTGGCTTTCTTTATTATGTAGGTTGAGAAGTCTCACAGTTGGACACGGAGAAGCTAGAAACCCAGAGAAGCTGATGATACAATGTGGTCTGAGTCCAAATACCTGAGAACTAGAGGAGCCCATGGAAATTCTCAGTCCAAGATCAAAGGCCTGAAAACTACTGGGATTGGAATCCAAATGCCCGACTACCTAAAGCTCTGAAGTCTAAGGCCAGGGAAATACTTATGTCCCAGCTCCAGAGGAAAGAGAAATCACCCTTCCTCCCCCTTTTGTACTATTCTGGCTCTCAGCGAATTGGATGATGCCCACGTTGGTGAGAGCCAATCTTTATTCAGTCTTTCTAATCTCACCTGGAAACAACATACACTCATACCCAGAAATAGTACTTTACCACCCATCCAAATATGCCTTCACTCAGTCAAGTTGACACAATCAAGTTAAGCATCACTGAAATGAGATTAACTTGTTTTTTGGTTCTATCCTATGACTGGCCATACTGATGGTTAATGATACATAAGAGCCACTATGTTCCTCTCTGAAGTGAGGACAATGCCTGACTCCCCACTTGGGGCCACTTCCTATTAGTTGCTGCCACCAGGTCTTATAGCAACTTCACTTAATGACAAAAGACCACCCTCCTTCCTCTTGTATCCAAAGTAGGAAACTTATTGCAAAATACTCCCTGCAGCCCTCTTTTTAAATTGCCCCGTTCACTTACCAGGTTACTGAAACACATTGCATTTCAGGGAAGACACTGTTGTGTATTTGACATAATGTATTATTGTTAACAGAGTTTTCACATCTATTCACGCACTGATAACAAGATTAATGTCATAAAATTAAAGGGAAATTACCATTTCCTTTCGAGTTTCAGAGGGACATAATTTGAGAAGAGAAAATTGAATGGCTTGTTTGAATGGTGAAAGATAAGCAATATGGTGCTTTAGGAGGATAGAGAAAGCAACTTAATTTAAAGTTAGGACTTAAAAATGGGTTCCATAGATGGCAAATATTCCTAGAAAAAAAATGGTCAAAACTGCCTGAGAATCATGAAAAGAAGAGAATTAAAATAATTCAGAACAGCATGGAGAGCAGTAAATAAGCAGGAAGGGTTCCTGGTTTCATCTAAAAAGCAAGATGGCAATGAGCATTTGGGGACATAGGAGCATTACTATGGTTGAAAGATTTTTCTTTCCTCATTTGCATTGTGAATTGGCAAAATAATATTTAAAGGATAACAGCGCCAACTCCAAATGTAGCTGAGTCATCTGTCCATGGTCCGGTCCTGCTATCCTCAGTTTTAGATTGTCTTCCAGATACTTTCCCTGGTCAGTTTCAACCATCAGGTAATTTAGTTAAAACCGCTCACCTGTGGGGCAGCAGAGGCAGAGTAGAGTCAAGCAGATTAGGAAACAAGCAGTTCAACTTCCATGTTCACGCTGACAGAGCCCTGAATTGTTGTTTTATATTTGTCTACAATTAACATAAATATCTGTTTTTGTAAAAATCCCAAAGTCGACAAAACAGAAGTTCTTCTTGACTCTTTCCCAAAGGTGACCAATGTAATGACTTTGAGAACATCAAAGTCATCAAACATGTTTCTTATACCTCTGTATCCATTCTCACAAGCACACACTCATGTAGGCACATAGTACATGGGTGTGTTTCCTTGGAGGAAGAATATCTTTATACACATTTGATTATCACTGTTTTGTATGTGTGACAGCTTTTTGTTTTATACATACAAATGGTTTTCTATTCTATAACTTGGCATTTTTCCTACTTATAGTTAATTCCATGTTACACACATCCATTACTTGTAATAATTCAGATAATTTGACTGTCACCTACTGAGGTAATAGTAGGTTGTTTTTATTTTTCACCACTCTGAGCAGGAGTGCAGTAAACACACTCACACACTCATATACACATATGAGCATATCTCTAGAATATATGCCTAGAAATAAATGGCTAAACCGGAGGTTATGTCTATAAGCTACTGCTAAATTTTCCTCCAAAAGTCTATACTAATTTACACTCACATTAACTATGTATTAAAGTATCTATATAAAAGTATGTCCTCACCAAAAATGGGTGCTATCTTTCTTTTTACTTTTTGTTAATCGAACAAAAGAATATTCCCCTTATCTGCTTATCCAAATCTTTTAAGACCTGGCTAAAATGCCATCTCTTCCCTCATCACCTTTCCTGAGCCCTTGACAGCCTTGCCCTATACATCTGCACACAGTGGCAATTTGTCCAAACCTCTCTTATTACATCTACCACACTCAGCTTTAGATCATATTTGTTATTACTGTGTAGTTTTAACTCTGAGTTAAGAGTATGGCTGATGTCTATGACCAATTTATCTTTACATGTCCCCCAGGCCCTTGTTCTAGTGGCTTTACATAGTTAGGAGTTTGTAAAATATACAAATACAGTATGAAAAGATGAATGGAACTCTAGCCTAAATGAATAGTATTTTATAAAGAAATTTTTTTTATACACTTGCAATTTATTCTGAGCGGACTCTGGGAAAACTGTAGGTATAAAAAAGGATCATCAAGTCAAGAAAATGTCCTATAAACACCATCCCATGGTTCATATGTCTAATTTATGTGGAGGAGCATATTTGACTCTAACTTAAATTGTTTAATTTTATACTCAGTGTCATAAACATGGGTTGCTCAGAAACACTGAATTCAAATCTGTGCAAATCACTTACTATGTTTAGACTTAAGATAATTCAGTAAGGTGCTCCAGGTTTCAATGTCTTATCTATAAAATGGACTTCATAATCACTCTTTTAACTGCAGCATGATTATTTTTACAAGAATTTACTAGGTGCTTACTATGTGTCAGAACAGAGGCTGTGGACGTGAATATGTTGTGGGAATCACTTGAAACTCTGTGTGAACTTGCTTTTAGAATGATAAATTGATAGACACAGCGGGGAGTATTGCTGTCCACTATGTCAGAGTCCATTCTGCTATTTTAAAAAAAGAATTGAGTATATGTATTCTATGGAAAAACTATTTCATTACAGAAGACAAACTTCCTGATTTAATAGCCAAGTTTTATGTTCCACAAACGAGATTTTCCTAGACCCATGAGTATTATTCAAAAATATTTGTGAGCACTGGTATTTCTACGATCTGTTTCCATTATTCCGTTTACTTTTTTATTCACTCATTCATATTTTTAAAGATTGTTGATAAAATAAAGCAGTGAAAATGTTGACTGATATTACTATTTCCTTCTTAGAGTGTTACACATCTTGCATATTTAGAAAATATTATGATATTTACAGCAAAATTAAATCAATAACTAGAATTAAAAATAATGATTTCTTAGAGACATCTGCACCCATTTTGATAGAGAAGTCTTTGCACCTGAAGTTCTCAGAGGAAAAAAAAAAGCCCTTTTTGCTGTAACATGTTGACCTTTGAGTCTGAATTAGTGCAGTATCAGTGGCCAAATCTGAACTGTAAAATGAATCTGTTAGGATTAAGGGTTTAGCTGTTGCATGGTTAAATGGGTCAAGCTCTCTTAACTGATGGATTTAACCGATGCCACCCAAAAGAGGAAAAGTTTAGATTCAAACAAACCTGCCAGCTTTCAATATGTCTACTATATTACACTTTTTTTCCACAAAACTCACAACCTCTCAAGTTTGGGAAGGGAAATAGAAAAAAAATAAATTCACACCTCCAGCTTCTTTTCTGAGCCAGCCTTATTAAAGGAAAGTGAGCACTCACTCTCATAAGAGCTAAGAGCTCAGGGAGGCAGAGTTTTATTTGGTAATTGGAGTTTGAAAAATACAACCAGCACCACTCTTGATTCCAGCTTCTATGAATGCTACAAATACACTTAGCTCTGAAGTGGAATATGAAGTTGAAGTTCATCATTTGGCAAATTCAATTTGCGGGGAAGAGCAAAGAGAATACAATGCTTCTATTAATCCTATGTAGAACATTTAAATAGGACAAACCAATATAATGTGAACTCAGTTTCTTGTAACTTTAAGAATAGGAAAGGCTTAGACATTTTTATCAGCTGATACAGGCAGCCAGTAAATGTTTATCTTATAAAAACAAATCTCATATTCAAATTTTATTTCTAGAACCCATATTAATTTTGCCTGTTACAATTTCAGCAGGTGTTTCATAGTTTTATAATGCATCTCATCCTTTTGTTAACTTTAGGTGCAAAGATTAAGAAGTTACCTGGGACTTATTGATCCTCTTCTCCATTCTCTATCAATTTGCTTACAGTAAGAATCTGATGTAATTGACACTGTCAATTTACAAAACAGCGATAGATAAGCACATAACTCTGAGTAGACTGAGAAAATAATCTTTGTAAAAGCTTTCTTCTCAAGAGAACTAGATTCTCTGGTGGCTGTGAGGTGCCCATCCCCCACTCTCCTGACCCTAATGCAAGGGAAAGTGTGGAGGAATGCAGATTTTTCCATTTAATTTCCACCAAGTATGTATTCTCCTGCATGCGTTTATATTGCTGCCTAATGAAATAATCAGCTAGTATGCAGTGGAGGAGTGTTAGTGCAAGAGGGGAGGAACCATCCTAAAAGGTCTATTATCCTGTCAATATGTGCACGGAACTCTCATTAATGTTAATTAGATTTACCCGCCAGTATATTAGTAAGAAGGGGAGGCTAGACCTTAAACAGCAAATTTGAAAAAAAAAAAAAAAAAAGGAAAGAAAAAAGAAAAAAAAAAAGCCTATCTGGCAATGCAAAACATAGGGGGAAAAAATGAGAAATCATTCCTGCCTCCAAGCAACCTTAACTTGTATAAAAGACATTTATGTGGCCATTAACCCAAGCAAAATTGAACTTGTCAGCATTACATGTAGAGTGTATACAAGGGTAACTGTTCAAGAACAATTTCTCAAATGAATTAAATGCAAACTGGATTTATTTCTAGGCAGTAGATGTACTCTGTCCATCATCTTCCTAATAGAACAACTGCCAAAGGTTTAGTTTCTCTAGGCCTTTTATTCATGCTTGCCTTTAAGGTAGAAGACTAAGAATCCAGAGGGGTGGGGAGATAAAGAAAAAAGAAGTACTGCCGTTAAAGATATCTTATGAATAAAACCAAAAACTTCAGGTCATCCTTGCCCTCTCTCTGTGTCACCTACCCCATTTCCAAACTATCAGCAAATCCTATTACTTTCTTTTTTCTTAAAACAAATTTAAAATCAGACCATTTTTTTTCTCCTGTGTCTCCATCACCCTGGCCCAACCCGACATATTTCTGATCCTGTTTATTATGATAGCCATAACTTGTAACCTATTTTGCCACATAAAAATCAGACTGTCCCTTTTAATATAAAATCAGCACCTGTCCTTCTCCAGATAACCCTTTGCTGGCTGGCAACCTCACTCAGAGTGAAAGCTTTATGACCTCAAGATGGGGCCCACTCTCACCCACACCCTCTCAGAACTCATGCCCTTCAGTGTTCCCTCTCAGTTGCTCCTCTCAAGCCACACCGCCTCCCTGGTGTTTCGTAAATAACTCAAGTGATCTCTGGCCTCCAGGCCTTTCTACTTGCTATTCCCATTCCTTGGATCTCACTGCCTTCCAGACTATACAAAGCGCATCTCCTCAGAGAGGCATTTCCTGACATCCTAACTAAAATAGCAACCTCCCTTCACACTTCCTGTATTCCCCTTGCCTTCCCCCATAATATTTGGTTCCATGGCACATAGCGTCATAAGTGTACATTTATCAGTGTACCAGCCTGCAACTCTCCGCCTAATTGAGTGAAGCTTCAGAAAGATACTTTGTCTGGGTCTCTGCTGTTGACCCAGCACCCTGGACAGTGTCCCAAGCACAGTAGACCCTCAAAAAAATGTAAAATGTTATTGTGTTCACTGGCACACATTGTGCTCATGATCAGGTATAACAGTAAACCCATTGTCTCAGGCATCTTAAATTTTTTCCAAACTACATAAAGAAATTAAATTGTTAGAAGATAACAATAGTTGGGCAGCTTTGGTAATCCTAAATTGGGTAACATTAGTTTCTCAGATTTCTTTATTCATCCTTCATTGGATGCATAAAAATATCTTTGGTGCTCAATGCCTTATATTCTTAGATATCATCCTTGAAATCTATACACATTTTTTTTCCTTCCAAGTCCAGGGAACAAACATTTGCATAGATGAGAACTCCTTTTTATTTTTGTTAACCCTGACCCAGTCTCAAAATTAGAGCACAAAGAGAAAAGAACCAATATCTTACAGGGTGTAATCAAAAGTGCTAGAAACAGGAGCTTTAGCATGAGGATATGGACCTGAATTATGCAACCTACTAGTTTTTGTGTGTGACATGTTGACAGAGGTTGACACTTAGTGGGTTAGTCCCGTGTAGTTGTCAGTTGGCATTAAGACTTGCAGTTCATTCTGCAGTCCAAATAAAGGAAGAGTGACAAAGTCCATATTTGAAATCTACACTGGCACTGTGGCAGCCTAAAGCATTTCTGTCTGCTCCCTGGTATTTAGTGCCCCCTCTGCTTTACTGAGCACAGGGATGAACCCATTTAATCTGAAACAGGGTATTTATTAACTATTCACACCTAAGTGTATTTTGTTCATAGTGATCATTAAAAAAGCATATTTTTTTCATCAATCTTTTATGGACTTTTCTCAAGACAATTATAATCACATATAATAGAAAATAAGCAAGAGGGGAAAGCAGGAAGAAACCATGTCTAACAGAAACAGGGTGCCAATTATGATTTTAGAGGTTCCACAAAATGTAAGAGAAAACTCTAAATCAATGTAAAAAGAGTTCAGGGGGTGGGAAATTTTCTTTATATTTTGCAGAGTTTCTTAATGCTTGCTGCTTGTCTAGTGGGATATATTTTACACTTTTAAAATACTTACTTGAAAGTCTATAATATTACCATATTATATTGAATGGGATTATAGTCACAGAGTTAGACTTTTTAAAGAACTGTATTTTATTTTATCTTTGTCATAATGCCTGTCATGAGTAAGGCAAGCTTTTAAACTCGTAAAAGTAATTAGGGATGTGATCTGTGCAAATACTTTTATATTGTTACAAAGCTATTTGTGTTGCCTTTCTTTTGGGAGTGAATCACGGTATGTTTCTAAATTGGGGTCTTTTTCTTCTTCCTCTTCTAACTCATTGAGGTTGCGCTTTCTTTGTTTGCATAATGAATAAGAGCCTTATCTGGAAATTGTTGCTTAGCCACACTCCAGTTTAGATTGACTTGGAAATTCAGCTTTGTCTTTCTCTTCTAAGTGAATGAATAGACAGAGAAAGTCTTCTACCTGTCTGACGCTGGTAATTGAATTACTTTACAACACATTAAGCAAAGAAAATTTAGAGTAGCAGCAATTAAATTATGTTCTCATGTTCTGGAGTGTAGGCTCTTCCCAGACAGGGAAGGAGGGGGGGCAAGATGTTGTCAAATGCTGGACACTGATGTTAGCAAGGGAGAATGAAGGCAATTCATTAGTTCTTGAACAAGTCTCCCCCACAAAGGGCTGGAAAGAAAGGAGGACTCACTCAGACTTGGTTCGAGTAGTTTCCTCTTTGGGTTTCTTCCAAATCACCCAACAGACCAGGCAAAGGATATATGAGATCAAGATAGGAGCATATGGACAGGACTCCCTAATTTTTCTTAGAGGAGGACTTCAAGTTTGGGGGTCAACCAGGTATGCACGAGGTGAACAGTCAGCCATGGGGGGAGTCCAGAGCAGAGCTCTTACGATCAAACACATACCTCTCAGCTAGGGAAGGGACTGTGTCAGTACACAGAATCCTTCTGACTCCCTGACCAGACCTGTCAGGGCCCAATGGGGGCTCCTACTGCTAGAGCTTTCACATACATTCACATTTCACATACATTATTTCATCTGGGCTTATTTGATTCACACAAAGACCCTGAAACATAGGTTTTGCTTTCACTGTTTCATCTACAAAGACACTGAATTATAATGAATGACATCACATTAGGGGTAGTCATTAGCACTGTGTGTTTACTGATTGCTGGGCTTACTGTCCTAAACGCATCATGTATACTTTCAACTTTAATCCATTATTAAAAGTCCATAAGGTGTATGCTCTTGATGAAATGTGGTTTGAGTGAAGATGATGATGAAGATAACCATTACTTCTGTGGGTGTCAGGGTACCCTGCTCAAGAACATAAACATAGGGCTGGGGATGTGGCTCAAGTGGTGGCATGTTCGCCTGGCATGCATGCGGCCCGGGTTGGATCCTCAGCTGTTAGAGTCTGTAAACAAGTCAAGATAACACCTGGCATTTTGCCAGGGGAATGTTAAAGTTCGTAAACAAGTCTGGATGGTGCCTGGCAAAATGTCAGAGGGAGTGGTTTGAGAAGTAACAAAACCGAGCCATTAGGTGTAGAGATTCCTGATTGGTTGACTGATGTATCTAGTTTATGCTAATTAGATAAGCTGTGTGGAATGTATAAATACTGCTCCTGTCCTGCAATAAACGGCTCCTACTCCTGCTGTATCAACGTACACAAGTTATTCGTCACCCCCCGATTATTTTGCTGCAGCCGGACTGCGGCACTCAGCACCACATACAAACAAAGATGTTGTGTCCACCGAAAACTAAAAAAATAAATATTGAAATTCTCTCTCTCTCTAAAAAAAAAAAAAGAACATAAACATAGAAGGAAGACACTTTAGGTACCTATACTACCTCACATGCGTGCATGAGTGTGCATGAACATACACACACAAACATACACACCCCTTCCCTGCCACCATCTTCTTCCCCAGAACACCTTCCTAGATCAATGGAAACAGCATAATAGTAATAAAGCAACCTGTTCATCCCCACCTCTATATGCCTGAAGTTAAAAAACATAATGTAATGTGAAGGAATTCTATAAACTACAAATGGAAATATAAATGCTATTGTATTTTTTAAATACTATTCAACATTATTGAGGCCTAGCTTATCTATAATAAAATTTGCCTATTTAAGTGTATATTTAGATGAATTTTGACCATGCAATTACTACCACAATCAAGGTCTACAACATTTTCATTACCCCAGAAATATTTCTTATGACCTTTCCCAATCAGATCCACCCTTCCACCCAAGCAATCAGTGCATTCTGTCAAATACAGATTAGATTTCTCTCTTCTAGAATTTCATTTCAATGGCCTTCCACTGTGTATATGCCCATGTAGTTGTAGCTATCAGCCCATTTATTTTTATTGTTGAGTATTATTCCATCATCCTCATCCATCGAATGAACTACAATTTGTTTATCCTCTTTTTTTTTAACTGTTTCCAGTTTAAACTACTATGAATAGAGTTGTTATGGTCATTTTTGTACAAGTCTTTGTAAGAACATGTTTTCCATTCTCAGTTCAATACTAGAAGTGCAGTTATTGAGTCATATGGCAAACATATGTTAGGTTTTTTTTTTCAAAGTGCTCGTACCACTTTACACTCCCACCAACACCCTGTAAGTTTATTTTTCATTCCTTCACCAACACTTGATATGGTTAGTCTTTTAATTTTAGTCATCCCACTGAGTGTGAAAACTCATTCTGATGAGTGTGATAATGAATAGTGATAACTCATATGGGCTTTAATTTGCATTTTATGATGACTAATAATATTGAGGTTATTTCATGTGCTTATTAGTTATTTGAAAGTGTCTTCATATTTCTGTCTTTTTCATTGTTTACTTGTCATTAGTGAGTTGTAAGTTGTATATTCTTGATAAAAGTTGTTGGTCAGTGGATTGTTTTCATTTTTTAATGGTTGATTTTGGTGGTCAATTTTGAGAAAGTCGTATTTATCTTTTTTTCTTTTATGGTTTCTGTTTTTTTGTCTTAAGAAATACATGATGATCCCAAAATTATGAAAATTTTCTGTATTCCTTACAGAAATTTATAATTTAAATTCGTATGTTCAGCTGTGTAGCTAGTATATTTCTAAAATTTGTGTTAATTTTTGTTTATAGTTTGTGATAAGGGACAAGATACATTGTGTGTGTGTGTGTGTGTTCAGCATCTTATTCAATAGAGTATTCTTTCTTCATTAAATTAACTTTGGTACTATTGAAAATCACTTGACCATGCCTGTATGGTTCTATTTCTTAAGTTGATATTTTTATTTTAAACATTGTGATAAATACTCTATAAGAATTTTTTAATCCCCTTAACCATTAACTGATAAATTTATCTCACTGGATTTGAGATAACAAAGCCACAGTTTTCTTATCCTGGGACATTAATAATCATAAGATTTGGAGGAATTCTTATTACATTTTCTAATATTTTTCCATTGATTATCCTATTGTGAGAGGGGAGGACAAAATTAAGTATTTTTGTGAATATTCCTGGCTTCTTCTTTCACCTTCTTCCTTGCCTTTTGCTGTCTCTGAGGGAATAGCAATTGAATTGATATGAAGAAGTAACATTTGGCCTGGTGCTTAAAAGGAGAGAATGAGCCAGGAAAGTATTTGGAAGACCATCCCAGGCAGAACAGAAAAAAGCTTACAATTCTCTTATAAGCCTGAGAGAGTATTTGCAATAGAGTTAATAGACGTGGGTGAGCATGGCAGAAAGGGGCTGAGGAGATAAAGGATGACCTGAAAGGGATAGAGCCCATGTTGTGGAAAGGGGAAGAGCAAGTGTTTGCAGAGACAGTTTGGGTGCAAATTCTGAAGGATCTTAAATCTTGGATTTAGCAGGTTACCTTGAATTGGTGGTCAATAAGGACCACTTAACTAAAACGCTGCCACAATACAAGGGGAATTTTGAAAAGCTACCTGGCAAATAATTAAATATTTAGTTAAATTTGTTGTTCGGAATGGGTTTCAGTCAGAAAAGGGGTAGGTTATAACCAGTTCAGTTAGGAAGCTACTGCATTAGAATAAAAAGAACAAAACCAAATGGTGTTACATCCCCAAAATCAGTAAAACTTGGTTTCTTGGTTTATTCAGGCTATTATAATAGAATACCATAAACTGGGTGCCTTAAATATATTGGGAGTTCAAGATCAAGGGAGAATCAGTGTCTGGTGAGGGTCCACATCCTGGTTCATAGATAGTGTCTTCTTCCTGTATCCTCATGGGGTAAAAGGGACAAGGTCTTGGGGTCTCTTGTATAAAAACACTGACTTCAATCATGAGAGCTTTGCCCCCATGTCCTAATCACCTCCCAGAGGCCACCTCCTAACACCAGCACTTTGCAGACTAGGATTTCAACATATGAACCAAGGGAAATATATACATTCAGACCATAGTACTTGGTATTACAATATACTAAAATTTTTCCAATTTTCAATAAACATTCATGAAAAAGTTGCATGCTCATCTCATTTATAATGTGTGTTCCATAAGGGTAGGTAATTTTTTTTCTATTTTTAACATGTAATTTAATTTGCAATTGACACATAAAATTGTATATATTTATGATATATTTATGGCAATATGATATGTCAGTACATAATGATCAGTGTAATTGGTATAGGCATCACCTCAAACTTTTATCACTTCCTTGTAATGGGTACATTCAAAATCCTCTTTTCTTAGTATTTTGAAATAAACAACTAATGGAGAGCATGTATTTTTAAATCTTATGTTGTTGTTGTTCACTGCTACATTCCAGGTATCTAGAAGATTTCCCAGTAGATACATGGTAGGTATTCACTAAATGCAAGATGAATGAGAAATATTTAAAGATCAGAATCTTGAATCTGAAAAAGATATTAGAGAATGCAGGATCATCATCACTGTGCCTGAGAGTTCCGACATGTTTCTTTGGTTACTTGCACAAATGCTAAGAAATCATCACTTGGCATTCTTCAAATTCCCAAAACTAAAAACTTATTGGAGAGGTGGTAACTGTCCAGGCCAAAAAAGAAAAGCTCCGCTCCATAATAGATTGCAGATGCGGCAGGCATTTGCTTTATGAGTAGCCCTGCAGATGTGGTATATTAATCTGTACTACATGTGATTTACATCATCAAGCAACAAATACTTATTAATCCAAACTCTTTCCTTATTTTAGAAGGGCAGTCCAGTTGTGTCTATAAGGAGAGCTACTGCTCTAGGATAGCATATAAAACAGTAGAAAGATATGGTCAGGTATTTTTTCAAATGTTAAGTGTTAGCGTAACTCTGTAAAATCATTCCTACTAAAATAATGGTATTTGGAAAATGATCATTTTTGCTTGTTTACTTCACTTGGCATTGCCGAAATGAACAATCTCCCGTGTAATCTGACACGGCAGGACGAGATGCCAATGCACATGCTGCTTTATGAATGTTTCAGACCGTTTGCTCTAGTGTAAATCCATGTAGACTGTGTAAAAAATGCTGTTCTGCATAGTTTATTTTGTCTCTCGGCCATAGAACACTAAGCCCTGGACATTACTGTGTACAATGGGTTTTGAATTCCATGCCCGTGGACCACAGCCAGCATCACGCACAGAAGTTAATGACCGATTGTTATCTTAGCCCATAGCTTGCATTCCTTTTGATAAGACTATTTCAGCAAGGGGGTGGGGGGTGGATCACAAAGTACAGGATTAATTAAGGTCAAATCCCAATGAAACGTGCAATCTATTTTCTCAAGGAAAGAACTTGGAAGAATCACAGGGTGAATTTTATAAACTAAAACCCAATTTTAAAAATAATGTTTAATTAAACTTGAAGCTTAATTTCCTTCTCATTTAAAGAGACAGAATAGTAATGCAACATAATTTAAATGTGCCAGTATATCAGCAGACAACAAACATTTATCATTGCTGTGAACTACTGTAATTTACAATGGCAATGAACCACCCTGGACATCCTAATAATCCAGGCGCATCTAAATCATCCAACTACGCTGACACTGGTTTATTAACATCTGACAGTAAAAATTGGTCTCTGGGAAACCACCAAATTTGGGTCCATTGATGTTATTTAAAAATGTGGGGTTTGAGGGAGAATGATCAACGAAGTCAGCCTTATGACTTTGTGCACTAATCATTCCTATTTTACTGCTTTGCAAAAAATGCCAATCCCAACTGGGATGATATTGTGCTGATTTTCTGAATCTCTTATAAAATATGTTTTTCTTTGGGAAAAATTATGCCACTTTCTCCTAATTATCTCCTGATAATTTTTCTTATCATATTATGAAGTCTTAGAAGAAATTAAATATTAACTTGTTTGTTGGAACTCATAAGTAAACTCCATTTTGAGCTCAAGTTCTTTGCACATTACAGACTTTTCCTTGAGTTATTAGAGGAAGGTAAGTCATAATTAAAAACTATACTGAAAGTGAGAGTTTTAAAGTAAAACCTGTCTCTCTTTATTACTGAATATAGACACATAGCATGCCTTTTCCAATCCCATCTTCCCAACATGGGCAGCAGTAAGGTTGATTAAATACCTCTGCAGAGAAAGTTGGAGTTGAAATAAATTCAAAAGAGAAGTCACAAAGCTGTGGGTGTTTGGATGTGGTGGCTCCCACTTATTATCCCAGTGACTCAGGAGGCTGAAACAGGAGGATGGCAAGGTGGAGGTCAGCCTCAAGGACTTAGGGAAGCCCTCAGCAATTTTGCAAGACTCTGTCTCAAAATAAAGAAATAAAATGGGCTGAGGATATAGCTCAGTAATGAAGCACCTATGGGTTTTACCAAAAATAAAAAAAAAAAGGAACAAGGTAATAGGTCTTTTTGTTCATTTGGTTTTGCTTTTTTGGACTTTATCTATCTCCAAACAAGAGTTAGACTTACTAGCTTCATTTGTAAAACTATTAAATTTGAATGTATATGTCATTCTTAATTAGTATTAGAGTAAATGTTGCAATAATACAGTAATGATCTGAGTAAATACTAATTTTTTTCTACCTCAGATCTGGTTTTTAAATAATTTTATAAAATTCTAGAGATGTTTGAAGTTGGGCAAATCATCTAATATTTATGGCCTCCAGTTTCTGCCCTGTGGAATAAGTTTGCTAATAACTGCCTGGTAGTGCATCTCCCCTGACCTTGAGCCTTAAATGCATGGCCCTCCCATGTGCTTCAAACCCCAAGAGAAAATTCAACATACACAATATTCTTTCTGCTTTTTATATTACTGATTTTATTTAACAGAAGTCAACAACAAACTCCTTTTAATATCCTATCCCAGAAATCTAGGAGGTACATGTTATGACACAGAGTAAAAATCAATAATATTTATTAAACATAATGAATTACCTATTTCGTGCACAGGATTAATGTATGAATAAGTAGGAGAATGTATGTGGAAGTTTTTTTAAAAAAAAATCTGTGCACATATAAATAAATTATTAACAAAATTATAATACACAAGTGTAGCCATAAAGATGCTCGAGAGCAAGAATCAGAGTTGTGAATGTTTTTCTTTGTTGTTTATTGTTAACAGTTTTAACATCAGGACCAAGCAGAAGATCCTATACATATCATACCTCCAAGAGATTAATTTTGTTGTTATTAGGTAATAATACACAAAATTCAAATGTTATTCCCAAGAGAAGCCTTTCCTCGACTAGTGCACTCACTCCTGGCCCCAGTGAGTTTGGTCTCTGCTCTTATCACCCTTTGTCATTATAGGAATCTGTGGGTATCTGTTAACTGTCCAGCTCCTTACTGAAGGACAAGTTCTGTTACCCCTGTAGCTCTGGTGTCTGACAGAGTCTCTCTTACAGTGGGAGTTGTTCATGATGTTTGAAGAAGAACGGAAGGAGAGAAGGAGTGGATCTGAGAGGGAGCAGAAGAGAGAGGAGATGGAACAACATATAGCTTCCATTTACATTCAGTTAAAGAACTTAATAAATCCAGAATCCACTAAAGCAACAAAGGGGACCCAGCTTTGTGGGATATTACCTACGTACGAGCACACCCCACTGTACCTTATATGTTTTCTCTTTTCACTTGGGATGGGGGTTACCTACATAGCAAGGAAGGAATAAACTCAGATTATAAATTTTACAGTGTTGATGATGCGTTACCCTGAAAAATATTCTAAACAGAATTTTTAAAGTCTTTAGAAATAAAAATAGATGAAATGTTAGTAGTAATACATGTCACATATAATTTAAATAGGTAATGAATTATCAAGTTTTTTTTAAAAAGTAGATATTAAAAAGTACATGCCTAAACCCTAAATCCAGGGGGGTAAAAACAACTAAGGATTTCATCCTTTAAAGTGGAATTTTGGACTTTGTATTTCAAAAGCAAATGAGAAATGTCAAATAAAGTTCAAGGGCAAGTTATGCAAATGGAAAATTAATGGCTTTATTTTTCTCTGTGTTAGGCATCATTTCCTAAACATTTGAAGCAAAGTGTGTATTTAAACCACATTTAGATTTATCTTTGACATCTTTTTAAAGAAAAATAGGAATTAAAATGCAATTTGTGTATACTGTATTCTTGTACTTCATACTCTTTCCATCTATTTAACATTAATGTTGTAGGGAGAGCTATTCTTTTAGAAAATGTCAGAAAGAACAAATTACTCAAAATGGTACTGTTGATTATAAGTAGGCTGTTTTGCCTTATACTAATGTAATGAATTCTCCCAATAATAGAACATATTTTTTTCCAATTTTTCATGGTAATTTTAGTGACTCATGATCAAAAAACGGAAGGATAAGCAGAAACCTATCTCAATGAAAAATATTCCAGTACACTTATATACCAACCAGCTATTTCCTGAGGGCAACTTTAAATCTAAGTCAAGTCACAAATGAATTGAGACTGGTGATCTCACTTCGTCCTTTGGAAAACTATGTATATCACAAAATCAGTATACATTTTGACATAGTTGGCAGCCTTTGCTTGAAATAGCCTCTGAATCAACTGAGCATGGAAACTCAATTTGCCTGGGGATATACTAGCCTTTAAATAAAGAGGGTTGATATTCTCTGGTAGAACAATGGAGAAATCTCCCAACATCTATAATTTTGTGTATACTATAACTTTAAAAGACAGTCTTGGTTTCCAGTTATCAGCGGTTCATAAAATGATTAGATATACTTTTTAGAATAGAAGTATAATAAATGTGCTTTTAAGCTTACTTGAACACATATTTTTTTAGAGTACCAATTTCATTACATATTTTCTTTTATTTCTCCCAGAAGATTATCTTTGTGTTCTCTCTCTAGCAACCCTGGTCATGCAGAATACCACCTGCTGATCACACAGCTCTGTGACAGCCATTGCTGATTGCTAATGGTAACATTGCACAAGTAAATTGATGACTTCGGACGTCTGATCTAGCCCAAGGGTGCAAAGGGCCTGCTCAGAGAGGGCATGATGAAGCTACTTAGAAATACTGAGACCCAAATTAGGAATAAGTAAATGTGTAAGCAACTATCCATGAGCACATACTACCTTAAAATAATTGGAACCAACGGTGTACATTGCTTAAACTGCCTGATGCTGGCTATCAACTTATATCTGCACTTCTATGCTAGCACTGAGCAAAATACAAGCAAAGAGAGAAAGCACTATGAGTCAAACTGGAGTAGTCACATGCAACTGGTTACGGTTGTTTCGTGGGGATATATTTTATTATTCTATTTAAAATGGACTTAGATCAGTGCATTCAGAAATTCAGTTGCAAAAAAAAAGGATTTACATTTTATGTTAGAGAACATTATATATATGAATATATACACACATATATGTACATATATGTATATAAACCAGGGTCTCCCACATGGTAATCACATGCTCTGCAACCCCAGCCCAAAAATATTTTTAAATATTTTTTAAGATATTCAAATAGTAGAAGTACATTGTCTCTGTAGGGTTTTCTATAAAATCTATTATTTGTGTTATGTTGGTTTGTGTAATTTTCAGAAAATTATCTTAAAGAAGTAAAAATCATGCTTCCTCTCTTGTAGGCCTACTGCTGCTAAATTTTACTTTCATTTTATAATGGTGACCTACTGATAGTAGTCTCAGAAAAAATTAAATTTTGAGCCACAGTCCTCTTTTAATATGAGTAAAAATGTTACACTAAAACCCAGGACAGTTGTAAAACAAGAGGGAAAGGAGGGAAGGAAGAAAGACATTAGTCTCCAACTAGTCTATAGACATGGTTAATTTATGATTTTTAGAAAAAATTGTATTATCACTTAGGAAAAGACTAGAAGCAGGTTAAATTGTATTGAAGTAGTACTCCAATCTATGTGTATAGCTCTAACATAAATTAGACATAAGCAAGGCACCTAAAATAAAATACTCGTACTGTATTTTAAGTTATTCTAATTGCTTCTCCCACTCTAATTTTAATGCATCCAAATCATTTTTATCATATAAATGAAGCTTGAAAATGTCAGCCAGAATCCAAATTCCAGAATTTTATTAACTGCAAATAGTTGAGTAAAGTAATTGTGTGATGGGTAAGCAGATCTGATCGCGCTGCTTTTTCTGCTGTGCCTTAGCATCTGTTCTTTTCTTTCATTCAGTCTAGTACAATAGGTGTTAACCTGTTGGTGGTAGCAGTTTAGGTATTGTTGTATCTGTTACTTGCAGTGGATATCATGCCAGGAAAGTTTGCTTCCCAGATGAATGGATTAAGGAAAGGAATTTGGTTTGGATAAAATAGGTTGTGTTGATGCCAAACAATACCCAGCTGCACAGCTTAAGAGCTCATCGTATTATCTTGCATGTGATAAAGCAAACCAGCATAAGTTGCACATTGTAATAATGGCTGCCTTAACACACACACACACACACACACACACACATACACACACACACACACACACAAGCTGCTGCTGCTCTCCACCTCCATAGTAATGCTCTACAGCTTACAGTCCAAGCTAACTGTATATAAGACAGGCAATTGATACTTAAAATAAGAGATACTTTGTTACATGCCAGGTTTTTAGCATCTCAAATTCAAATGCCAGTACTCAAATACCAACTTCCTTATCAACATGTAGACGAAAGGAAATTAAATAAATGGTACATAAAATTTTTAAATGAATCTACATCTATCTATTGAGTGATTAGTGAGGGCTTTTCTTTGACTCCGAATTGCTTCAGCTTCTCCAATGAGAACAGTTCTTCCCTTTTCTTCCAACTCTCAATTTTTTAATGTATCTTAAGACTTTGCAGACAGCAAAGTTTATCTCACTGAATGCTTTGACGTGGATTGTGAGCTGGTTTGAATACATTTTACAATTGATTTCTTCTGAAGATACAGCATATTACCACTGTAGCAAGAGAAATAATTTGATTTGGCCATACTGCTTGTGCTAACCCTGTCTCAAACAGATGGGGACTCCAATTCTTCAGTGACTATAAACAAATAAATTCAAAATAATGCTATGTTTCTGCAAGACAAGTAATTTATTAAAATAAATCAATGGAGCTGGGGTTATGGCTCAGTGGTAGAGCTCTCACCTAGTGCATGCAAGGCCCTGTGTTCAATCTTCAGCACCACATAAAAATAAATAAATAAAATAAACGTATTGTGTCCAACTACACCTAAAAAAATAAGTATTTGAAACATAAATAAGTAGATAAATGACTCACTGAGTATAAAGAAGATTCTAATTTCCTTGTTGCGTCCTAAACTTCTCTCTTTCCTCTCATTCTCTCTTCTTTTAGTTCCATTATATAATTCTTTAGAGCCAGCACCTGCATGCAGCAATTTTTTTTGTTAAATTTCAAAGCTGAATTTGCCCAGAAGAACAAAGAAAGTTGTTTCTAAACTTTGATCTCATCGTCAAGTTTCCATTCTAGAAGAGATAGAGAGACTGCAGGCCAAATTTGGTCCCAATTCCCTAGGAAAATATAGTAATTTGAATTCAGAAGGAATTGGAATTTTTGCGTGTTTGAGAAGTATGTTGGCCTCATAGCTTCAATCAACAAGCTCTGAACCTGTATGGCCCAAAGTTAAGTCCTTCGATGAACTGTATATATTAAATCCAAGTCTCCATCTTCAAAGGCCCCTAGCAGTGGATAGAACGCAGAGATGAAAGGCTTGATGAGAAGAGATAATTAAAACTTAATGGATGCTTGTTGTATAAGTAGGTGCAAAGAAAAATGATCATTTTAGGTATTCACAAGGAATTTATAAAGAGTTGCATGTGTTATGAGTACTTAATTTTGGATAGTTAACACCCCAAAGGTGACCCCTAAAAGAGGTGGGTCAGGACTAAATGACCAACTCTCTCTTTCTTTATAGTTTATGGGTGGTTTTATACTCAGTGTAAAAAAAAAAGACACTAAATCCAAGAAAACTAGAGAAAAGCTGATCTCTCCAGACATTTTCTATTGAGTTGCTTCATACTAAAGCAATGACCTTTGATTTTTTTTTTTTTTTTTTTTTGAGATCTTTCCTAAAAAGATCTCTGGGGATTAAAGGGCATGACATGACATACCTTAAAAAAGGCTAGACTGATTAAGACCTTTGACCAGATGATTTCTGAGAGTACAAGTATCTCTCGCCTTAGGTGTAGCCACAGAGGGATTTGTTCCAAATTGCACCTAGACCACAGTGTCTCTGCAAATGGCGGATCCACCAACAAAGTGCCACATGGACTGTGTCAGAAATATGAGGGCTAATTTTACAAAGCTTTCAGAACTTCAATCTGCAGTAAGCTACTGTAGCTGTCTAGTGGCAGCTACTTTTGTTTGTGTGTGTCAGATGACTCTAGCTTGAAGGAGCTTTTTCATACACATTCTGTTTGAAGAAAGGTCTTGCTGTGTTCTTTTCTCTTGTCATTCAGGAGTCTGTATGGGACCATAGCATTGCATCCTCCCTCACCTGCCATCCCTCCTCACTTCTGTTCTTTCTCTCTTCATTCTCCCAATACTCTGTTCCTTCATGTAGCTAGGAAAAAATAATCATCCTGATATCAAATTGCAAACATGTTGATGGAGCCATTTACTTCTTCTCCTCTATCTGATGTAATTTGCATACTGCACATGCTGTCGAACTGTCAACATATGACAGGTACCAGCAGGATCTCAATGGAAAAACATGCATTTGCCACAGGTGAGAGAGTAAACATAGATACAGGGACAAACATTTAGAAAACAAACATGAAAATTAAAATGGAAAGAGAAGATATAGAGTAAGACTTGCTGCGTTTGAAGGGTCTTTGGTTTAGAAAGAAAGACCCCTTTGCTGAAAGTTCAATATGATGTCTGTATAAATGCCCTTTAGGCTTTTCCTTCACAATCTGAAGTCTCTGAGCCAAAGGAACATAGGAAGAATGACTTTTAGAATGGTAGCAGTCAGAAGCTAAAACTAAAAATTAAAATGATCCAACTTCAAAGTCCTAGATTTTCTATTCCCTGTTTTAAATATCTCCTTTTTGAAGTTTAATTATAAAACTATGAAAATAAACACATTTAGCCATCTAACGAGGTCACAGTGAGTGCATGCTGTCAGAAGAGTAAGTAAAAGCCAGGTGCGATGGTGCACACCTGTAATCCCAGGGCTCAGGAGGCTGAGACAGGAGGATTGCGGGTTCAAAGGCAGCCTCAGCAACTTTGAGGTGCTAAGCAACTCAGTAAGACCCTGTCTCTAATAAAATACAAAATTGGGCTGGGGATGTGGCTCAGTGGTTGAATGCCCCTGAGTTCAATCCCCAGTATCCCCCGTCCAAAAAAAAAAAAAAGAAGAGTAAGTAAAATTTCTTTCCTTCTTATTAAAAAATAAACCATCACAGAAAAGTCTCTGCATTTGAGCCTTCATTTTTCTGTTTGACCCCATGGATAAGAGATCCCATGACTTCTTAGAGGAATGAGTACTTATGAAAAGAAAATAAAAACTCTGAATGCTTTAACTTTCATGATGGACATTTTCAAATATATTTATAAATGTAGAGCTGTATTTGCCAGTCCTGTTTCATTTACTTCCTTCACACTTTTATTTGTTAACCACTGAGCAAATTATTTCAACAATACTTCAGAATAAAGCTCTTATCAATAATATGCTTATTTGAGACCTTCTTGGTTTATTTCTAAAATAATACCATGCCATTTTCCCACCTTACACAAAATAAGTGCCTCACAGCAGCTAACATTCAGTTCACATTGAAATTTCTCTTATTATTTCAAAAATGTCATTCTTTAGTTAGTTTTTTGGGTCAGGATTCAAACAAGTGTTTCCACATTGCAGTTTTTCTTTACCATCTATATTCTATAATAATATCTTTCCATTTTAATGCCAATTATTTGTTGGTGATATTGAGAATATTTTTTAAGTGGGTCAAGAAATTTCATTTGGTGGTGCTATGCATTCTCTATTGCATCTTATCATCTGTCCCACTTGGATTGATGCTGAGATTGATTTGTGGGTTCAGGTGATAGCTACCTGATCTATCCATTATAAAGGTCCCTGTCCTTTCACCTCAAGTCTTAGTATACCGGGATGATTACTTCCTAGATTCATCATTCCATTAGGGTAGACAAAATTGTTATTTTGGACAGCTATTCATTCTTCATCAATTTATTAAAATGCCTGAATATCAATTTGACTGTAAACCAGCAGCTCTGTCACCCTTTCCACAGATAACAAGAAAGGCTACAATTATTTCTGACACCAAATGAAGCCACAGTCCCTACAGGTGTCAGGGCACACAAACCTCAGAAGTGTTGAAGCAAGATGTTGAGCAGAGTGAGTTACATACAGAGATTTCTTCTGCAGGTATCAAAAGAATCTCTGTGTCATTCAGTTTGGAATGGCAGGGTTGAATAAGTATCATGCCCAGACATCAATCTGTCCTTAGATCTTTCACACAAGGCCATATGGTGGAGTGTTTTTCTTCACTTAGTACTACCAAGTCATTCTCCAAGTCTCCACAGATTTTCCCTATTACATTATCTCAGAAGGCCCCAGCCTATTTCTCACTTTATATAAAAGTCAAGCAGGCAGAAGGCTGAAAAATCCATTCAATACTTTACTTGGTGTCCTCTGTCTTCCCCAAATAAAGCCGATCCAGGAGAATTAAATGCGAGCTGAAATAAGCTTATGTCTCAGAAGGCCCAAGGGCAAATGTAAGGTTCTGGCAAAGAATTAGTAAAGGCTGAGAGAATGAAATAAATACTTGTTTCAAATATAATTTGGACACATTGTGCACGAACACCAACCTAATCTCTGAGAAAATGAAAAACAAGTCCATCTTTCAGATGTGTAAGACCCTTTCCACAATAGCTAGTAAATTGACTCCCTCCTCTACTTTGCCATTAGACAACAAAAGTGGTAAAACATTACCTTTACCTGAGTGATGAAGGCTCTTCTCTGACCTCCCTGCACCACATTTTAATGTCTTTGCACAACACAGGTATTGCTTCTCCTGGCCCTCCAAAGTTCCCTGAAAAACCCAAATCCCCTCTCTTCTCTTTCTCCCTCCCTCTATTTTTCTCCCTCTCTGCCTCTTCCCCCTTGCCATGCAAAACTTTAAAAAATATTCCAGGGTTGGGGATATAGCTCAGTAGGTAGAGTGCTTGCCTGGCATACACAAGGCCCTGGATTCAATCCCTAACAGCATTAAAAAAAAAAAAAAAATCAATGCAGCTTTTTAAGGAGTTAAACTTTAAACTCTTTAAACTTTTACAGCTATTTAAACTTTTAGGCTAGATTTCTTTCCATTCCCAGCTTGTCCACTTCATTTTTTCCAGAAGCTACAGATTGCAGAGGTGATTTGAATACCTTTTCCTCAACTTTGCAATCTCGTCACAGACAGAGGGCACAGGCTCTGGAAACAGGGAGAATGAGGTTGAAATGTGGGTGCAGCCGGCCCACTTACCTGCCCTGTGCCCTCACCCAGTTCCCTAACCCTAGCTTTCCCACCTATAAAATTGAGATCATAATATCTATTTTTCAGGATTCTTGTATTAAATATAGCACACCTGAAATAGTGCCTACAATGTAGAAGATACTCAATAAATGACTCTATAAACATCAACAACCACTGTTAATTTAAGCAAATATTCAATTCCTATAACAAATGTAAAATCCATTAAGTCTGAGCAGGTTCTCCTGCCTTTTCCTTGGTCCTGTCATGGGATAGAGAGCACTGTCCTTCTTGTCATCAATGTCATATTGCATTACTGGCTTGGACCAACACTAATTATTTCTCCCTAGGAGGAGAAAGAGCTCAAAACTTCTAAAACATTGCCCTGTGACACAGCAGCATCTCCAACCTCTGAGAACTTGTAATTACTCTGAGAAAGAAGCTCTACACAATAGAGTAAAGCAGGTTTTTCCTACATGGAGGCACTGATATGGCCAGGGTTCCCTAACTCTGTCCCCAGGCTCAGTTCTGAACTCAAGCCTAAAACAATCAACCCATTTGGGCTGTCAGCCTGCCCTGTCCAGGTGCCCCATTTGAGATAACCCAGCTTTGGCTTTGCTGTGAGGCCCAAACTCATCGTCTCCATGGACAGGAAAAGTGCCTTGTCCCTGAAGCCCCCTTCAGAAGCATTGGGATTCTGCTCCAAGATGTGGTCCATTGTTTTGAGCCTTGCTACCTGATCACTGGCATCCTTGGGTCCTCTGTTTTTGACTTTGGATCCTCTATCTCTCCTTGCATAAGACAGATGCAGGGTATCCAACTTCTTCACTCACTTGAAACATCTGTTTACCTAGGCTGGGACCTCTTGTTGTCACACTTTGAGGAGACCTCTCCTGGGCTAATGCTCTCTTTAACATCTACTGATGAGACCATTTATCCAGAATCTGTACCATCCTTCATGACTCCTGCTCTCCAGGCCTGGGTGTCCCCAGTAGGTCCTCTCTAGACCTAACTGGCTGAGCATGAAGGCAGGACATATAAATTCTGAATGGACACTTGAGTCTTCTTAGTCATTGGCTATTTCCAGTTGTGGGTGATCTGCCATTAAGGGATGGAGGAGACCTCTGGGTTAGGGAGCTTTTAATCCATGATGGCTATTCTCTCTATCAAAGGCAAGGAGCAAAGCGAAAACCTCTCTTTCCTTTCTTTGTTCTGCTTCAAGCACTTTTGTCTTAACCCCTAAAACAAAAATTTCACTAATAAAAACATATAGAACATTAATACAGCAAGTAAACAAAATGAAAACCACACAGAACACAGAAAAAATTAATGAAAAGAATATTGGCTAATAATCTCACTACCCATAGGTAATCATTGTTACAACTTTAAAATTATTTTTTTAATTTAGTATAAAGTTTCAGTTATGCAAGATGATAAAATTCTAGAGATCTGTTGTACAACATTGTATGTATAGTTAACAATATTGCAGTACTGCACATCCAAAATTTTGTCAGAAAGGTAGAACTTATGTAAAATGTTCTTAAAACTATTAAAAACAATTAGAATCCTTACATACACAGAAACACACTCGCACACACACACACACACATACTATTAAAACTATTAAAAACAATTAGAATCCTTACATACACAGAAACACATGCACACACACACACACATATACCAAAAAAAGCCTTTTTAAAATTTGGCATTAACTTATACATCCTTTAGCTCAAAACAAGGAATGAAAATTTATAGGATCCAGAAAATCTAATTAAGCGTATTATTCCACTACTAAACATGTTGACTAAAATTGTTTATTGATAATCACTTGGGAAATTTCCCTTGATTATATAGAATTTTAAAAGTCATTCCTGTTTTATGATGATTCTGGAAAATACTTTGAATCTCTTGAATATTTTATAGTTAACTAATTAGAAAATTCCAGTATAACCTACTGCTTTTCCTATCATGTGACATCAGTCAAGTTTTTCAATATTTCTGCTTCTGGGCCTTCATCTTTAAACTTGGACTATTGCTATGTACTGAGCATAAAATATGGTAGGGTATGTTTCAGCAGTTTTGCTCAACATTTTTGCCACCATATGACATTTTCATGTATAGTACATGAGTAGTAACTATAATACTTCATTTCATTCAAATAAGGAAAGATGTTAGAATGCAAATGAATGCAAGTGAGTTCAGGATACCTAAATATATAAAAATGAATGACATTTTCTAAATTAAACCCACCAGTGTTTTACAACAAAGAAGTTGAGATTTGTGGTGTTAAAATACATAATAAATTGGTAAGCAATGAACCAAATAAGGTGCTATTATTTCAGTAATTATATTAAAGTGGAAGGTCTATTTCTCACTTTGCAGAAATCTCACCCAGGTGAGTAAACATTTTGCAAGTTTGGATACCACCTGACAAGAAACAATTAAGAAACACGGTATTTAATTTGCTAATTTGTTACCTGATTTAAATCAAAGATAAATTAAGCTGTGTTCCTTATTTATTAGCAAGACTCAAGTAAACAAGGTTTAGAGAAATAAATAGAATAGAGTTTCTTTGTGACTGATTTTAATTATGAAAGAACTTTCAAAGACAGCTCCCCACTTGTTCTATTTAGAGTAATTTTGGAGAGCAAATATCTGAACCATAATTGACACCTTTCCGAAAACACCTTCATCTCAAATATTTGTAATAAAAGCTAAGTAGTATGCTTCTACGTGTAAATCATTGATGTTTATTGATTAGTGAAATTAAATTACCAGCAGTCATTAAATAATGATAAGAGTTATAGATATGTAAATAAGTGCTATATGAGAAATTTTCAATATTTGTAACACAATTTCAGTTAATGGGATTCTCTAGCAATACCCATAGTGACCTGAGATGCCACGGTTGTGAACAACTACAGAGCGTTATAATTAAGCTTTTTTAACTACCTAAAATTATTTTCACCATGGCTGACCTTAGAATTTTCTGAAAGAAACTTTATCCCAACTATCAAGATAAAAGAAAAAAAATACTCTTTTGTCTATCATCTTGAAACTTTCACTTCCTAGGGTTCAATCTGAAAGATAATGCACCTGCTTAACATCAAGCAGTTTTTAGAACTCTCCTTGAGAATTTCTCCACCATCAGTCATTCATAGCCACCTCCTTTATGTGGTCCTATGATATGTCTTTTAAAGTCTACATTTTAAAGTTATTTCAGGGGCCCACTTAATCAGGGTTACAGAAGCCCTGTGGTCTCTCCTTTATCTCCTCCCCACTTGGATTTTGTTTCAGTATCTGTTAACCTTGTCGGCTACTGGCAGCTCAAATCATGGTTTCCCTGCATGTTTTGACCAAAAGAATAATCCTGGGTTTACTTCATATCATGTATTTAGAGAGATTGAAATAAATAAAAATAAATAATATTTTTTGAGCTGCAAAATAAATGCATACTACAATAAATACCAAGAAACTGTAGAGGTTTATACAGGTTCTCTTTCAATGCTACAATTCTATTAGTGGATCTATGTGTGCGCGCGCACGTGTGTGTGTGTGTGTGTGTGTACGTGTGTGCTGGGGACAGTAATGGTAATTTTTAAGTTATATTCAGGAAAAAATAAGATTGTCACAGAATGAGCATTTGTTGTATCACAGAACAGGCAATGATCAGGAATGGAATTGGAAAGAAGACCGCAGGCTCCATGCAGACAGGGATTAGGTTTGCTCCGTTTACACCTTATATCCTATACTTGGCATAGGGACTGGCATGTAGTAGGTATTTAAATTTTATTTTTTTAAATAAATAAACAAAGAGGAGGAATAATAAGGAAGAATGAGAAGGAAAAAGAAAGAAAAGCAGAGAATATCACTCTTGCTTCATTTTTCCTTTTTTTTTCTAAATTTTTTCTAATTAGTTATACATGACAGCAGAATGCATTTTGACACGTTGTACACAAATGGAGCACAGCTTCTCATTCCTCGATGCAGAATCACACCAGTCATACACTCATACATGTACATGGGATAGTAATATTGTACTCATTTCACCATCCTTCACACCCCCATACCCCATCCCCTCCCCTCACTTCCCTCTGCCTAATCCAAAGTTCCTCCATTCTTCCCTACCCATCCCTATATGGACCAGCATCCACATATCAGAGAAAACATTCAGCTTTTGGTTGGGGGAGATTGGCTCAGAAAACATTATTCATATCCAAAAATGACAGTACAGCCAAATCTGGAAAATGTCATGGCATGATAATGCATAGCCAGAAAGAGAGTAGGTATGTACTAACTTCTATGGTCCTACCCTATTATCCTTAAAAAGCAGAGTGTCCAGGAGTGGGAGAGCTTGCATAGCTGCTGAGCAGCCTGTGAGTCATATCTAATTGGATGAATTCAATCATGGCAAAAGCAGCAACCTCTCTTCACCATTTTGGTGCATGACTTATGGTTCCATTCAGAAAGATTTCTTAGTGAACAAGCTTCAGGCGTTTTGTTGTTGTTGTTGTTGTTTGTTTGGTTTTAGTTTTTTTTTTTCTTCATGCTACAGAGGAAATGAAGATAAAAGGCATGGTAAACTACTTTCCAGAGACTTAGCAGACAGGGAAAATGGTTTAATATCTCTCTATAATAAAGAATGCAAACTCATTATTCCATCATTAGAAGCAGGATAATTTATTGAAATGTTAACATTGAAGTATTAGTTTATGTTCCCCAGAAAGATCCTAGGGAAGATGGCTGGATGACATTGAGAGGTTGAAATCCAAGCAATGAATTCTCATATCCTCAAAATTCACAGAAAATGTTTAAACTTCCACGTTAGAGAGACATGGAACAGAGAGAGACAAGATGGCCCGGGCAATACCTTATACTGGTGCACAAATGATTATAGGAGATTTTCCAGTGCCTTTGCACATTTAAGAGCCAGGATCTTAATACAATTTTGACTAAGATTGAATTTTCAGACCCTAGGGATATCATGCGTTAGATTCAGAATTACATTCATATACAGAAAATAAGGAAATGCTGTATTGTATGCTCATCTAAATTTGTGCATTGGAATTCCTATTTGTTACACATTATCGTATCCATAATACATTATTGTATAATGTGTAATAAATAGGAATTCATTGCACATTATACAAAAATAATATTAATTGATAACCTGCTCTTTACAAGAAAAAGAATTGGCTTTTTCCAAAAAGAAAAGCCAGTCAGGGGACTGCAGAGAAAAGTGCTAAGCAGACCTTCCTATCACCTAATAGCTCAAGTGAAGTAACACTTTATGGCAAAACGGGCACCAAAAGCTATAAATGGACTATAAGAAAGACAATCAGGGCTGTTAAATGTTATAATATCAATTGAAATGATATAATATCAAAATTAAAAACCTGGCATCTCTGAAAGAATAAGAAGTTTTTAGGTTCTTCTCCTTACAACATACACAGTAGAATTCTAAGCACATATGAAAATAACTGGAAGCAATTGATCTTAAAATGATTTTAACTTGCTGAAACTGGTTTAGGTACTTCAGATACATTAGTCAACAAAAGCTGAAGATTCTCATGTCTTACAGAGGAGGTATAGAAATAAGCAATAAGCATGTTAAATAAGTAAATTATAAGGTTAGAAAGTGCCAAGGAGAATGAAAAAATTCTGAGCAACAATACCAGGGCATAGAAGATGGAAGCAGAAAGCTAGTCTCACTAGGACCACAGAGTTTAAGCAAAGGCTTTCATGGAGTGGCTGTAGTCAGCCTTGGGGGGAGCTGGGTGGGGGGAAACTTGGAGGAAAGAGAACACAGTACTAACAAAAAGAGGAATGCCATGAAGGATAAAGAAGAGGTTGGCAGAAATAGGTAGCAAGAGCTTCTACTCAGAATTGCAATGCTGACCTGATACCTGTGGGAGGAGAGAGAGGAGGAAGGAGGCCTTCTGGCAAGAGCCGTGGACTACACTGCAGCTCCAGTAAAGCCTTGGGCAAGACCAATGGGGATCCCCTAAGCAGAGCTGCTCATTAGAAGAGTCCCACATGGAGAAGAAATGGCCAAACTCTAGAAACTCAGCCTTGGCATGAATACCACACAGCTGGGGGCTATGAACCAGGATGTCTTGAAGGCCACGCAGAAGGAGCAGGCCCACCATGTTCACGGGGCAAAAATGAGTGGATGTAGCCAAAACAGGGTGGACAAGAGAGAGAGCAAATAATGAGGTCAGAGGAACAACAGGTTTGTGGGAGGAGGACTTCTGATCATGTAGGATATTTGGCTATTGTAAGGGCTTTGGTGTTGCACTCTGAATAGACTGAATTTGCTACAACTGAAAAACACTGGACAGTTTTGAGCAGAAGTGATGTCATCTCACTTGTTTTAGGAGAATCCCTTTGACTATGTGTTGAAGGCAGACTATAAGGAGGTCACGGTAAAAGCCGGGAGATTATGTAAAGAGGCTACTGCAGGGACTCAGGTGAGATATGAATATCTGAAATATTGCCTATGGAGGTAAGGCAAAGAGAGAAGTGGAGGACGGTGAATTTCCCAGGGCTGCCAGAACAATGTTCCACACACAAGTGTGAAACCAAAGTGTCAGCAGGGGTGGTTCCTTCAGAGGGACACTCTCCTAGCTTCTGGTAACCTCAGCCTTCCCTGCTTTATAGATGACATTCTCCTGTTTTCACATTGTCTTCCTTCTGTGTGTGTCTGTGTCTGAATTTCCCCTTTTTAAGAACATCAGTTATATTGGATTAGGGTTTACCCTAATGACCTCATTTTAATCTGGCCATCTGCATAGATCCTATTTTCAAATAAGTTCACGTTCACAGGCATTAGGGGTTAGCACTTCAACATCTCTTTGGAGGATATAGTTCTACCCATAACAGAGGATGAGTTCAACAGTATTACACTAAATGACTGAAAGGATATTGACTTACTCCATTTTCTGTTGCTATAACAGAAATTACCTACAGCTGGGAACCTTATAAAGAAAGGTTTATTTGGACAAATATCTTCCTAGCTCTGTGCCATAAAAGTATCCATTTTCACTTTGTGTTGAGTAAGAAATAGTTGCTCTACTTAAAAAAAAAAAAGTTTTTTTAAAATTTTACTTGGCTCACGATTTTGTAGACTGGCAAGTCCAAAAGTATGAAAGCATGGCGGCAGCATCTGGCAAGGGCTATTGTGCCACATCATCTCATAGCAGAAAAGCAGAACAGCAAGCAAAAATGTGCATAAGAATTAACTTTTTAGCAAAGCCACCCCAGAGAGAACTAGTTCACTCCCTCAAGAATGACCTTAATCCATTCGAGAGGGTGGAGCCCTCCCACCAGGTGCCACCTCCCAAAACCACCACATTGGGGATTAAGATTTCAATATGTGAACTTTTGGGGACACAATCAAATCATACCAGGTCAAGTTGCTGTCAACTGAGATTGAAGACTGGGTGTAACAGGTTTGGACATAGTCAGTTTAGGGTGCTTATTTGAAATGAGTGGTAATGTCAAGAAGGAAATTATATAAACATTAATCAAAGTCTAGGAGACAGGTCTGGGTTAAAGATAAAAATTTGGGAGTTTTCAATATATAGATGGACAGTATTTAAAGTCATGACCCTGGATAATTAAAAGGATCAAGCTAAGGACCAACCTCTTTAACATTCCAAAGTCAAAATAGGAATAAAGAGAAGGACCAACAAAAGTGATTGAAAGTGACCAAGAGAATAAGAGGGGAAACTATGGGAATATTATATGCCTATAAAATAGTAGGAGCTGATTATAGTATAGAATAGGCACTATATGACATGCTATATATACTTCAGCACAAATTCCTGCAATACTACAAAGCAAATGACACCCTTGTTTGTTCAGATGAGCTCATTCAAGGTCTAATGGAGAGAGATGTACTTAGGGGCCCCTTAGCATTTTGCTTAAGAGCAGGAACTGGATTTGTTGGCTTCAAATCCCCATTCTGCTCTCTCACTGGCTCTGCAATTTTGTGCAAAGTACTTTTTCTCTCTGTTCCTCAGTTTTCTCAACTGTTAAATGCAATAGTAACTAACTAAGTAACTAACTAATAACTGTGGTGAGGATTAGATGAGTTGAAACTCAAAAAAAATCATCTTTAAAGTTCTTCAAGCAGAACAAAGCACATAGCATACACATAGCATTACATGCTAATCAGGTGAACTTATATGAAGAAAGTAAACTAAAAGTCACACAGCTTCTTGGTAGCAAAGACAGGAGTTGAACCTAGGATATTCTGCATTTGAAACCCATCCTATGTCTTCCGTCTCACAGTGAATGTGACTCTTTCCTTAGCATTAGCATAGATTAATTAATCTAATTAGGGGAATTGATCATTTGGAAAAATGGAGAGACAGTTCTGAAAGGCTGCATTAAAGATGTTTTACTAAATAAGAAATGAAGTTTTGAGAGGATAAGTTGTCATGTAAATGTGAAAGCAATAAAAGAGAATGGTAAGACTGCCCATGACCCTGAATTCAAGAAGGGGGATGTCCTGCTTTATGATGGATATTTTTTTTTTTTTTCAAAAAAAAGAAAGCACCTGTTATAAGGTTGGGAAACTAACAAGGTCAAGGACTTTGCTTCTCTCTGTCTTACTTGGAGTTGACCCTTTCCTTGTGGATGCTCACCCTTAGGGTGGGAGGACCACAAGTGTCTGAAGTCCATGCTGAACAACATAATCAGAGAGAATCAGGGTAGGATCAGGTTCACAAGCCCCTGGTTGAAGAGGTTGAACAATCAGCATCCAAGGCAACAGGAAATTCAAGCAGAGCACTGAGAGAGGCAGGCCTTTCACGTTGATTATAAAGAGGACAAGTCATTCCAAGTAAAGGTGCAGAGTAAAGCAAAGAGAACAAAATCATTTTGAAAGATCTACAAGTCCAGATGAGAGAAGATGAAGGCTGGAAGAATAATCATGGAGAGTGGGATGGAAGGAAGGAATCATTTTAAAGTGGCAGAAAGAGAATGAAGCCAATGGGAACAGAATCATAAATTCTGGGCTAGAAAGGGCCTGGGGCATCATTGTCTTGACTTGACAATGGGAGACTGAGGCTTGGAGGAATCCAGAGATCAGACTGAGTTCCCCCAGTGGGTTACAGACAGAACCAGGATGTGAAGGACTGGGTCATGGTGAAGGATTCATTTTGACAAATTTCCTTAAAGAGAGAGACTTCATTGTCTGATTTTCTTTTTAAAAGGGAAGAAGAAATGCTATATGAGAGGTTCCACTGGGAATTAAACAGCAATAGGACCCCTCGTGATGTAAACCAAACCTAGGGGAGTATGAAATAAAGGATCAGAAATAAGAGAGGGAAACTTGGACCATGGTCTCTTTCTGCTTAAAAGACGAGAAGAAGACCTTCGAGAAATGCCACAGTGAGTGGTGAGGGGTTACAAAATTTAATATTTGAACGTTGTGAGGCTTTGAAATCTAGGGATTACTTTATTGAGAAAAGAAAGTTATCTGTAAAAGGAGAAATAGACCAAATATATATTTTTAAAACTTAACTATTCCACATTTTTTTTTGTTGGAGAAGCAAAATACACACTAAATTAAGCCTGATTTTATATATATATATAAAATTCCTAGGATGACTACCATGGTATGGGCTAGGGAATTCAGCTCAAAATTTATAGCACTTATATAGGGTTTTTTCTCTGTATTTCTTATGTTTGTATTGCAGTAATGAAGAAATATGGAAGACGTCTGGTGACCAAATAATATCTTTAAATTCCCATGGATAAAGCCTCCCCTTTATATTTCAAAGTTATTAAGTTCAAGTCCTGTTATGGTTCTACTTTTATTAGTTTTTTTCCCCATCAATGCAATTATTGATTGATTAATTCTTATTGGCTTTCTAAAGTAGAAAAAAATTATGGCTGAAATAAAACACTTTATAGAAAGGAAAAAAATAAAGTATATATAAAGTGAAAATCTGAAAGAAGTGGAAAAGCTTTTATTGTGGCCACTGAGGTGACTGTACACTGGGTCCCTGAGACAAGAAGGCTTGGCTTAGGCCAGGGTTCGAGAGACACAGGAGTTGCTGGCGTGGGGAGACCAGCATTGTTTGTCAGGCTTTTGGCCAAATAATTTTCTCAGCATTAGCACAATTCCCTGAAACATGCAAAAACACTGCCACACCTTCATTTTATTCAGTCCTACAGTCTGTGAAAACCAAGGCTCAGAGAAGTCAAATGATCACTCCAGACACTAGAATGACAAACCTAGAATTCTTCATAATCCCCCCCTGTTTTAGTTAGCTTTTTCACTGCTGTGACTAAAACACCTGAGAAGAATAATTTTAGGAGAGGAAAGGCTTATTTAGGGGCTCATAGTTTCAGAGTTCTCAATCCATGGATAGCAGGCCTCATTCCTTGGGGCTCGAGGTAAAGCAGAACATCATGGCAGAAGAATGTGGTGGAGGGAAGCAGCTCACATGATGATCAGAAAACAGAGAGAGAGAGAGAGAGAGAGAGAGAGAGAGAGAGAGAGAGAGA
>NW_026000211.1:14159809-14183060 GCF_001458135.2 Marmota marmota marmota | reverse complement strand
CATGATGATCAGAAAAAACAGAGAGAGAGAGAGAGAGAGAGAGAGAGAGAGAGAGAGAGAGAGACACTTCACTTGCCAGATACAAAATATATGCCCCAAAGCCATGCCCCCAATGCCCACCTTCTCCAGCCATACCCGACCCACCTTCAGTTACCACTCAGTTAATTCACTGATTGGGTTAAGGTTTCAAAACCCAATCATTTCTCCTGTAAACCTTCTTGCATTGTCTCAGACATGAGCTTTTGGGGGATGCCTCACATTCAAACCATATCAGTATCCCTGTCTGTCTTCTCCTTTCTCTTTATCTCTCTCATCGCCCTCCCTCCCCACCCCCAAATCTCCTCCTGACCCATTTTTCCTTCCAGTTTCAGGTCTGTCTTACCAACTTCACATCAAAGGTGGAAGACTTTCTTTGGTTTAAACGACAAGCCCATACATTTAAAATAGTAGGAGGAGCAGAATTTTAGTTCCCCGAAGTCAGAGGCATGTTTTTGTCCCCCAGGATATCTTGGGTCTATATACATTGGTGAAGTTTTCTCTAAATAATAGCAGTCTCCTCTGGGGGTTCATGTGTCTCCTGATTCAGTAGGTCATCTTCCAGATAACTCATCTCTCTACATTGTAACCTCCACCCAGGTCCTAAAGCAACTAAGAAAATGTGGTCTTGACGCAGAGGCCATACTAGGGCTAGAACAAAGTTACACATATAAAATACATATCATAGGAAAATATGTTTCATTAAAACATTTAAGTTAAAATGTGAAATTTCCCTTTGGGCAAGGTCAGATATGATAGAATTGTGTCGATTTCATAGATTCAACCTCAGACATATACCCCAAGTCCAGTTAGAAGGTCATTCAGTGATTAAAGTTGAACCACATCAGCTTACATTAAGTTTTGTGATCCTAAAAATTGCAGATTTCTAATTTGTAATTTTTTAAATACTTTTTTATTTGTGGATGGGCCTTAATTTTATTTATTCATTTATTTATAAGTGCTGCTGAGAATCAAACTCAGTGCCTCACATATGCTAGGCAAGCACTCTACCACTGAGCTACAAACGCAGCTCCTAATTTCTAATTTCTAAATCCAAAATATCCCATTAGCCATATAACAATGCTAGAATACAAATGAAAATGTTTACCAAAAGTAGAATCTAGAAACAATTGAATTAGATGCCATAATTCCTTTATCATTAGGTCCCACGGCATTTGGTTTTGGTTCTCATCTTTTGGTAGAATTCTAAAACTTATGTCTATTTTTTTTTCAAAATTGTTTTTGGTTTAATAAATTAAATGTACTCAAAGAGAAATATAGACTCACCAGGAGTTGGTATTGCAGGAAACACAAGGTGAGAAGACAAAATTAATGGAGATCAAGTGTGTTCAATTGTGCAAGAGGCCCACCGCTCCTGTGCTCTGGTGCACACCATTATTTTTCACCTTCAGGCTGCTCCTCCTCACATGATTCCTGTCACCTCTAATGCCCTCTCCTCTCTGCCTGTCCAAATGTCACTTCTGGAGTCCTGAATCTTTTCGTGATGTCTTCTTCAATTACTCTATCTGATATGTCATCTTGTCTTCCTCGAAGTCTCTAAATACTGTTTATGCTAATTCCTTCATTAGGTTAATTAATTTATATATTTTATTAGTTCTGATACTCTATGTATATTTTGATCCTCCTATTTGCTTTGGGCTACCTCAAATGTTGTTAGGATCAGAGGTGGGACTTGAGGACCTATTATTAAAACATAACAGGTATGATCTCTCTACTTTTAAGAACCTACATAATACAAGTCAATATAAATATTCAAATCTTTTGACACTAAAACATAGAGAGTGTAAGAACAAGGGATCATAAATAGATTATAAGAATACTGTTTGTTTCTTATTCATTATGTGTTTAAAAAAAAAAAAAAGTTTTACCAAAAGAAGATAAGAGGGTGTTGAATCACATCCATTTAACCAGGTAAGAGAGTAGAGGGGTTTAAATTCCAGGTTTTGGCAAAGCAGGCAAAATAAGAACTTATCATCAGGTATTGAGAAAAGTAGTAGATAGGAACAGTCCAAAGTGACACCAAGTACTGTGGAATGGGAGAAGTCACAAGAGGTAGTAAGGATTTGATTTAGGAGGAAAGCATCAGTTTAGTATTATTATAAGGGTGATTTCCACTCTCAGTTTCTGTTGAGATGCCCCATGGCTGCAAAAGATGGGATGTGATGAGTTGGTCCATAAGATGGGCTCCATATGTTTTCATTATGTACTGAACTGGTGAAGAGACACCCAATTTAACATAACCTATAGGCCAGAATCGAATTTGAGGTGATATAAAGGGGGAAGTGGATGGTTGCCTGAAGGAGCAGATCACACCCACATAAGACCTTGAACCTGGGAGAAATCAATAAAGCCCTGTGGGTGCGGAGACCAGGAGGGAGCCAAGCTGGGGTCCATAATAAATATCAGTGGGAGCAGAAGAGAAAACAATATGAAAGAAAGACGAAAGCTATCAAAGAAATAATAAGAAAAACAGTAAGGGATGATTTCAGAGGAGGGAATTTCAGAGAAGCGATTAAGCAGAAATGAAATCAGCTGAGCCAAAATGACAAAAAAAGACCATGTTGAACAAGAACTAATAGCTACTGTGATATTTTGCAGAAAAAGGGGTCAGTGAAAATCTTTCCAAAAATAAACCTTATAAGGGGGAGGGGGGAGTCTGATTGTTAGAATATATGCTTTGGGGAAGGGGATTGCAGTATTGAAAGTGAAGGCAACTTTATTTTAAAGAATACCTCCTTTTACAAAGAATGATTAGACACAAGCTACTTCCATTGAGTCAGATGCTCTCCCTGAGAGTAACTTAGGCACTTCTAGAGCTACATTAATCTTTTTCGGTCCCTGGAGCACCATTAAGTACAGGCAGCAGTAATTTACTAAATTGCATACTCGAAGCCTGAAAGAGTTAATGCGGCTCCAAAAGTGCCTAACATTTACCCAGGGAGTAATTTACACACTGGAAGCATCTGGCTGAATATGGATTCAATTGTTTACTGTACTGTGGGTCTCACCGAAAGGAGGTCACATGCTTTCTCTTATTGAAAAGTTCTGGGGAACAATTTCTTTCATTTAAAAAATATGCACCTACTGCCACATTTTCCTCTGGTAATCTGTTTTCATAGCACTAAAAGGGAAAGATGTTGCAAGAAATAAACTCAGATTCTTTGATTTGCCAAAGCAAACAACTTTATTGTAATTTCACCTTTGTTACCTGACGGTTTGGGGTTTACAGGGTTGAAGTGGTACTGAGAAACCAGTAGATTTGGGAACTGTCTTTATTTCCTCTCTGGAAGAGGTCATTCTGTCAATTTGTACAAATGTTTGTATTTTACCACTTGGCGTGCTGGAATACTTTAATGTATGCCTTTTAATAAAGAGTAGAAGAATAGCACGACATTCACACGTGAATCAATGCCAAGTTATTCTCAGCCAGTGTGCATCAGTAAGCATGTCCAGGATTGCTCAAATGTCAGCAGAAACCTATGAGTAGGTATCCATTTAAAAAAAAAAATTCCTTCTGCATGTTATCTGCCCACCATCCTGAACAGTATGTTATAGAAAGAGAAGGAGTGCTCACATGAAAAGATCTTGTGAACTAAGAGAAGGGATATCAATAAATAAACAAGTACAAATAAAAATTTAGACTTTATGGGATATATTTTTGAGATAGCTTTCAACTACCAGGACAATGATACTGTTTCCAGATACCCAAAGCTTACATCTCAAATGGCTACATTTGCAATCAAAGTCTTCTGTCTCAGCAACAGAAAGGTGTGATCCTTTTTATTAATACTATATCCATTTTCTTAGAAACAATAGAAATAATAATTCTTATAGTTGCTTTTTTAAAATCCAGTCTCCCTATTTAGGTCAAAGTTCATTTTACCCATGCATAAAAATTATTAAATACAGTAACTGATATAAGCAGAAGTTGTAACATTTAGAGAATTTGATTTTTTAAATGATTTTTTATTATTAATTATATGTCCTATATAATATCCTATTTCCATTTACTAGTCTATGTGCACTGGGACTGATATTTTTCACATAAAATAATATTTATTCTTTACACCTACTTAGAAAAATGTTATACAGAAATAGAGAACACCGATGAATTCAGTTTTAATATAATGAACTCTTTTCAAAAATCCCAAATCTTTGTACTCTCTAGCTGTGCTATTTTTTTTTTCAAATGAAATGTTTTTAAAATGTGGTAAGATGCTCCCTTGATCTCTACTCTTTGAAAAGAGAAATCATTTTTTTCACTCTGATTTTCCTACTCATATGAGTTTTAAATTTTTACGTAAGTGTGAGTCTGCTCTTCAATGATGGAATAATGCACCCCGTTGCTACGCTCACTCTTCCCACCCCCACTTCTCCCTTGGTCCCCTTTTTTTCTATGGGTCTCTTAAAGCTTCCTGGAGTCTCTTTAATCCTCCTCAGCTCTTTGCATTTTTCTCTGATCTCAGAACAGTTACACAGCACCACTTCATTCCTGACAGCCCTTGGGCCACCATCTCTCCCTTTGACTCGTTCTATTGCTAATATGTTGTATTTAATATGAATGCAAGTAAATAAATGTATGCACAAAAATTATTGCAGCATTTACCATATCTGCATGTTCCTTTCACCATAAAATCTAAAGCAATTTTTAGAAAATGTGTGCCTATAACAGTGCTATCAAATAATAAGGGCAGAAATAGTATTACTTCTGTTGTATGGATTTTTTTTTTTAATTTTCAGCAAGAATGAAAAAAAAAATGGTTGTTTTTCCTCTCTAGACTTTTCATAAGTTGTCCTACTCTGCTTTGAATCATGCATTATTATTTACTCATATTATGTGTACGTTTCATTTCTTTGTGTGTTTGGGGAAAAAAAGCCCTTTTGCAAAGGAGTATAAACCGTATATTATATGCCCATTAACCTAAAGCCAAAAGTGGCAGAGTAGCATGTTCTAAAGCAAAGTAATCTCTAGTAAATTATGGACTAACAATATTTGGAATAGCTATGACATTAACACACTGAGGCATGCATTTTACAAGAAATGCCAAATTCACATAGGTTTTTATGGCTTGCTTTTTGACTAAAAAGAGCTGTGTGTGTGTGTGTGTGTGTGTGTGTTTCTTTGAATGAAAGAAATGAATCTGACTATGAACATATACGTTGCTATATGAAAGTAAAAATAGTTCGCCTGAGAGATAAGGGAGAAATCTTAGAACAGAGAAGCAGAATTATACTGGGAAGGAGAGACTACTATACAATGGCTGCACTGGCCAATAGTGTCCGCTGCTAATGAGAAGCCATGAGATACAATATTTAAGAGAAGAGAAAAAGGAAGTACTCCTTCACTCTTCCCTGTCCTGGCTCTTCACCTGAATTGCAGCTCATCTCCCTCAGAAGGGTGGTGATACCAGAGTACAAAAAGTCTATACTCTAGCACTTTGAAAAATTCCATGATAGTAAAAGAATTTATATAATTGCATGATTTTATACTTTTCTTAAAAGAAAAGTATCAAACACATTTTTAAATTTCATGCCCCCCAGAACATCACATACCCCCTGGAAGCATTCCAAGCTTTTATTGTAACAAATCGGCTGGTTCCCACAGAGAAAAAACAATAGACTGATGTAGGCATCTGAGGACACCATGTACTTTTTATCTGCAAGAAGCTGAGACTGCTTGACTGATATCATTAATCATCACTAGGTAAAATAATCCTCATCTCTGAAATAGGTAGAGATTATTCTCTTAGTTTTATGAATCAGGGGAATGGATCATAGTTTTAAAGGCTCACCAAAAACCCATTCTCAGGGCTGGGTGTGGCTCGGTGGTACAGCACTTGCCTAGCATGTTTGAGGCACTGGGTTTGATTCTCAACATCTCCTAAAAAATAAACAAATAAAATAAAATAAAGGTATTGTGTCCATCTATAACTAAAAAATATATATAATTTTTGAAGAAAACTATTCTCAGAGCCAGCAAAGATTCTCATATCTAAGTCCTAAATCTATGCACCACCCACTGTTGCTTTAATTTCTGCATAAGCAGAACAATGAGAGTCAACCTCACTTTGGATAATAGGTGTGTCCCAGAAAAATGCTTGCAAATTGAATTTTTGTCAGGCAAATTTGCATTCTAAAAAAAATGAGCAATGCAAAGAAACCAACTGATGTATTTTTTCATAACATAAACAATCCTTTTACAATGTGAACAACACTCCATCATTTGTCTATTTTACAACTTTAGAGTATGATCTAATGGGTTTTTTATTTTTTTTAAGTAAGTGCAGCCTTTCATTCAATACTTTCCCCATGGCTCTTCTTGGCAAGGTCTTCTCTCCTCTTTCTCCAACTGCTCTAATGATTTGCACACTTTTCTTTCATCTTCTGTACATTTTTCACATGCCTCACTCACAAACTGAGCCAATAGTTCTGGCTCCACCCAAATACTTGACAAGACCCACCGGCAAAACCAAGATGCACAGATCGGACAGACTACACATTCACAATATTTTATTAGGACTAGCTGGCAGAAAGACTGTTGATTACAATTTCTTTTAACTAAAGCACTTTTCAGAGTGGTTCTTTTACAGCTTTTCCATCTTCCTAATCTCTGCCACCCTCTTATTTCCACTTGTTTTTGCTCCAATCAAATGAAAACAACAGATTTCCCTCACTCTTCCTCTCCTGTGCTTCAAGGGTGTTCATTTCAGCTCATTTCTCCTTCTTTTTTTTCATGAAGAATGGATGTTCCCACTGTTTTCCGGGGGCAACTTTGTGTCTTTGCAAGAAGCTGAGACTGCTTGACTGATGTCATTAATATCTTAATTTTTATTATGTTTTCAAAATAGCTAATAACCTTTTCCAAATCCACTGAGTTTTATCCTTAGGATCAGTCTCCATGTTAGTCAATTTTGTGACACCATGACAAAATATGTGAAATAAAAATTTAGAAGAGGAAAAATTTATATGGACTCATGGTTTTAGTCCATGTTCAGCTGGCTCCATTGCTTTGGGTCTGAGACAAGCTAGAACACCATGGTGGAAAGATGTAGTAGACCATGAGTGTTCAGCTCATGTCAACTGGGGAGCAGGGACAAAGTGGGTACTGAGGAGGAGAAGAACTACCTTTCTAGGGCATGCCCCTAGTAATTTACTTCCACCAACTAGGTCCCACCACCTACAGTTTCTACTGCCTCCCTAGAATGCCATCAGCTATGAATTTCATCCATTGATGAGGTCAGAGCTGGGTCTGGTAACTTCCCAAGAGACCCACCTCTGAATACACAGCTACACTAGGGACCAATCCTTTAACACATGAGACTTTGGTGGACATTTCAGATCCAAATCATGACAACCTCCATGACCCCTCTTCAATAGTTTTCTAAACATTCACTGTTCCAACATAGACTATTGTGGGATGTTTGGTTTCCACTGTCTCCAACCATGTGCTCTCGCCCTCCTTCACAATGCACTCTCACTTCTCTTTATCATCTACGTGTAAATTCTCAAGATCTTGGTTTTATTCTCTTTTCCTCTGTATGCCTTCTTACATATCCTACCTAGGGCTACAAAAATCCCATAAGATTAATAATGTACGTAGGAAACTATGTGCAGTCATTAAATTGTGATATAAATATACATCAATAGACACAGAGGGGTGCTATTTGCATAGCATTTAATGGAAAAATAGAATAAATGCTACAAAGAAATTTGCCAAAATATGAATAGCATTTATGGAGCACTCATGGAATAGGTATATTTTAATTTTTTCCTAACTTTTTACAGTGTCCATAACCCCTAAATTTATATCTGCAATTATATTTTTCTGGGAGACTGAACAGAATATAAAAACCAACCCACCCAAAAGAAAACTCATCAAATTGTACCTGAACCTGGTTCCCCTCTAGTGTTTCCTGTTTTACCATTGACTTCAATCTACCTTTTTATTGTTTCCTGTTTTGCCCTCCATCTGCTTTTCCAGCCATTTCTACATGTATGCTCTGACCAAGATCATAGAGTTAGGAAGTGGCAAATCGAGAATTTGAATCAAGGCTGTCGGACTCCAAATGTCTTGCTCATACCATGGTCCTCTGGCAATCAGGAAACGTGAACAAAGCTTCCTTTGCAATTGTGTGAGGGAATCCAACAAGATGAAAAACCAACGGAGCCCCTAAGAGAGGGATAAAAGGCTGCTCCCCCTCTTCATCCTACACTACACCTGACTGTAGTGCTAAACAATCTTTTTCTCAGTTTGATACAGATTCAAAGGAATTGTGCTTCCCAGTTTCTCTGGTTGACAATCCTTTTACACAGCCTTGACCATTATTCACTTGATCCACGTGGCCACAGGTTACAACTGAAACGTGAATAACTAGAAACCGGCTCTCTCTAAATATGCACGTGGTGCTGTCCTTCAGCTTGCCATTTAAGATGCAGAACTCCAGCAGAATCGCTTTTGGGTTTAGTTATTTTTCTAAATTTCTGTCAGACAACAGCACAAGGAAAATGTCACAGCTGAAGTACACATTTCCAGTTCCATTTAACGTAACAGTGCTTAGAAGATATATATATATATATATATAATAGGCATACACACACACACACACATACACACATAGCAGGAAGTGACAATATTCAAGCAGACTAACCAAGGGCGGAAGAAGGGCATGAACCCCTTTGTGTAAGGCACTGATAAACAAGCATGGGAAGGAACCTAGACATATCATTGGTAGGAAGTAGAGAATAGTAAGCTGAAGAAAGTGGGGGGGGCAAGGAGAAATGGAAACATGGGTAGCTTAGTAATTAAATGGGGTAGGGGGTTAAACAAGGAAATGGATTTAAAAAAAAAAAGAGAGTCAAAAGAAATTAAAACTCCCAGCCCAATTTCCAAAAGAAATAGGATCTCTCCCTAGCTCCTTGTCCTCGTGCCCTGGTATCTCTGCAGCCTACCTATCTCATTTCATCTAACTCCATCCTTCACTATCGTATCTTTTTACTTCTTGAACTTCCTGATGTTCTCTAATTCCTTTCACTGTATTTTATTTTGCCTGTATCCTATTTCCTGCTGTGCCATCATTATCACAGCCCAGTTCTCTCCACATAATATATCATTTTAAATCAGTCTCCTCTGATCATCATTCTCTCCTAGCAACACCTTACCTATCGCTTTTGCTAATCCTCTGCTAAGTTGCTGTTCGCCCATTTGAGGTTTCAGTTCACCAGCTGCACCTTCTGCTTCTTCTGCCCTTGACTAATGCAGTCTGTAAAAACTATTTTTTTTTTACTCTTAAAGCCAAGAACAGTACTGTTGCTGCCACTTCTCTTGTTGAATAGAAGAAAAAGAAGAAGATGATGGTGGTGGTGGAATTATTATCCAACATTAATTGAATGCAATGATGTACCAGATACTGTTCTACATATTTTACATGGAAATTATCCACTTAAACCTCACAGTCTCCTTCCAACATGGTGCCATAATTGTTCCCAGTTTACAAAAGAATAAAGTGACATATAGATATACTAAGTGACTTGCCCAAAGCCATGTGACTGCTCTTGTTGCTAAGACTATAATGATTTATTTGATATCCAGTAGAAGCCTGCTTTTATTTCCGCACAGTGTCCTTTCTTGGGGAAACTGTGAACAAGTTTATCTGTAGTGAATTGAAGTGCCAGACATACCTCTCTCAGCCAAAACCAGATCAGTACCCTAAAACTATGCACATCAAGAGTTTCCTAATTTGAGGCTGTTTCCTGCCCATTTGTCCCTGTAGTAGTTAAGACATCTTTTTTTACCCTCTTTTTTTTTTTTTTTTTTTTTTTGAGATTCTTAATTCTATTGCATCGATCCTGAACTTAAGACCCTCAAATATCATGCTGGTGTTCATTGACTTAGTGAATATTTACCAAGGGCCAGTCATTGTGCTGACTCCATTGGACAGGACGGGCAAAGCTCCCTCAAGGAGATCAGAGTGAAGCAGACCAGGGCAGCCGTGATGAGAGCACTGTGTAACGAAGGACAATTTCCAGGAAAAGGCAAGCACCCAGAAACCCACAGGGACAGGACACTGGATGGAGATGGTGCATCTCTCTGTCCTAGGAATGAAGAAGGGTAGAAGCAGATGGGGACAGTGTTTACATGGGAGCTGTGTCTGTATTTGGAGAATCTGGCTTTAGGGCTGTAAAAAGACTCACTCCTAGGCATGGAGTGATGTAGCAAGAAGGAGAAAGTACCTATCAGCAAGTGTGAACTGGATAAAAACTGGTTCACAAGTCATTAAAAAAAAAAAACTTTAGAAATTTTATTTAGCATATCTGTAAAGCCACTTTCACAGTTTTCAAAAAACTAATTCTAAAAGCTCAGTTCACTTCCATCTTGGTTTAATCAGGTTTATTTTCTTTTAATTATTCCTAAGTTTTATGGTATTGTTGATATAGAAAGATTAATGTGAGGCCAAACCGGCTGTCTATGCACATAAAACGAAAGAACTACACTGTAATCAATCAGTTTACATTAGCTATTCTGATTATTAGTGATTACCAATCTGCTTTCATGCAACTATTGGTATTAACTCACCAGAATGTTCTGAATGCATAGATCTAACCCATCACAAAGACCTGCTTTGTGATGTTTGATTTGAAAATTCAACAGCTGAGTGACTAGAAACACTGAGGAGTAGATTGGTCTTAATTAGATATAATTTGATATGTAGATAAATATTTTCAGAAGAGACATGGTAATCTTACTAGTTTCAGATAGAGTGCTAAAAACCAGGCTGAGTGTTCTGTAGGAGGAGTCTTGCTTTATTGAACCTACAAAAATAATTTATTATCAATTATCAATATTTTCAAAGTCTAATCAAGGATAACGCTGCTTATTGCACATGCAAATATCTCTTTTAGTATGCAATGTATAGAGCTAGACAGCTACAAAGGGTGGTTCTTTCTGGCTTATATTTTTCCTCTATAAAATGCATATTCTATTAAAGTATGCTGTTGAAGCTTAATCCAGCCTAATCACACATAATAATTAATAAAAAAATTTAAGTATTCTTGTCAATATAGTTATTAAACAATTGGAAAAAGAAAAACATCACTAGCAATGCCTATTCATCTGAAGCAAGCAAGCTGAGAGTGACCATGAATAGATGGCCAGCATTCAGCTAAGGACACAATTCTTAGAACCTGTGCCTCATTCCAAGTTGTCCTGGCTTCAGTTATTTTTTAATTCCTTGCATAGCAATCCGGTATCTTCAATCTGATTGAATAAACAAATACCATATTCCAGTCATCAGATTTACAGAAAAAAAACTAAAGCTGTATGACTTTGTACCTGAAAAAAAAAATTACTATCCTAAAGCCCAGCTACCAAACCTACGGGAGTGATGTAGAGCAACTCTAAAGCCACAGGGGAGAATTGTGTGTAAAATCCCACTTAACTGGTTTTTCCCTTTGGGTTAATGTTGTATAGTAATAAGCAGCAGGCAAGGAGGTTTTATCGATAGATTGCTGCTGCTAACAGGAGCCGACCAACTGCCTCCTCCCTGATGATTACAACCAAAGGAACCTGAAAAATGACAAACAAATAATAATAAATAAACATTGATATTGAACCATAGCATTCGCCTTAGAGAGCCAAGCAGACAATGTGAAAGAAACAAACAAAAAAAGCAAAATATCTCTATCATTGGATGGCACTATTGACAGGAAACAGGCTCACAAAATGCTTTTAAGAGATGCAGGCAGATAACAAAGCAGCATAAAGTAGATTATTTTGTATGGTAAAAATGCTTTATGAATAAAATAAACTAGAAAATATTCAGCAAATAGTTAACAATATTTTGTTATCTCTGGGACAGGATTCCATGTGTATGGGGCAGGCTTTTCTGTATTTTCTAAAAAGGCAGCATTAATCACGAATTCTTTACATAAATAGGAGATAATCTTAAAACAAAAGCACATACAAATTAAATGAAGTATTTGACCAAAAAAAAAAATTGTCTCATGTAAGAAGAGAACATATGCTCCTCTAAAGTTGAATTTCTTATTAATGAAAATATTGTTTCTTTCCAACCTTTCGTTTTGAACTGATGAATCGCCTCCCCTCCTAGCAGATAGGAGCAAAAATTGATGGAGCCCGTTTTGTGCTTTTGGCTTTCATATGAGTCGGCCTTGCTTGCCTTTTCCATTTCAGTGATCATGGTGGCCAGAGCAGTGGAAATAAGTTATGTAAAAGGTTTCTGCCTCGTTGTTGTTTTAATTAATCTGGGTCCCTGAATGACACACAGACTTAATCGGGTGGTATGGAACCTGTCGCTGTTAAGTAATTGGTTTGAACCCAAAGGCAGGTTGTGATCAAAAGTTGTCACTGTCCAATGGATACTCATTGGCCCATGTGAAATGGGTTGGTGGTCTCAGTCTAATTCCTTGTGGACCAGTGTCAGTCTCATGAAAAGCATTACCTAAAGTAGCCCTAATTGGTTGACATTCTCAGCATGAAAGAGTGAATAAAGAGATTGAAATATAAAATAGCCTTCAAACTTTGGCTAAAGATGGATACACACGATGCAGCATTGAATGGGGTTACTCCTGTTGTCAGTCATGACACTGTCATGGAAAGACAAGAGTCCATTACCAGAGATTTTTAAACCAATTCCTATGTTCATAAACAGTGCAAGCTAAACCTAAGGAAACTGAAACTTTTGTAGACCTCTAAAATCCTTTGACTTACCCCTCACAATCCTGCTTTTTACTCAGATATCTCTAGGGAAATTTGAGCAAAAATATTTTACCAAAAGGCAACAGGCTGAAACTGACTCTGCTAAACCTTTAAAAAATTCTCAAATGGAGATCTAGCTTCATTATTACCAAACAGTGTGTGTTCATCACTTTAATTATAGGAAAAATCGATAGGGCATATAAAAGTACGTGGCATATTTTACCTGACATTTGTGCTTGTTCGCTTTATTAAGCATGCCTTTCTGAGCAGAAATAACAGGCTAGAATTTACCAAAAGGCACAGCCTAAGAGAGCAAAGATTTTCTCTTGCACTCAATTTATCTCCTATATGATGTCTTTACCATTTCAAATAACATGTTTTTAGTAAACTAACATGAAAACAAATTAAAAAGGCAATAATGGATGCATTTTCCCATTAGTGCAACCAGGCAGATTACTAATTCACAAATATTGAAACTAGCACTGATGGAGATGAATGAATTTCTCATCATTTAATAATGTAAATCACACAAACAGCAGAGACGTCCAGTAACTCGTGGCACTAGAAGAACGCCAACAGATAGATGCAATGTTGATAGAGCTTTTTATCTTGTTGATTTATTCAGCATCTTTTCTGCCTTTTACAATAGTTATTCTTTACTGCATTATCTCTTAACCTTTTATGAGTTTTAAATATATACTTTCTTCTAAAGAAGACAGGTGCCTGGAATTATGGTAGCCAAATTTTGCAAGTTAATAATTTTATTTTTTTATAAAGTGTATTTTGATCGGCAACACATTGGGGAGACAACAGCTGTTTTAGATGTGTAATAAACATGACTAGAAGCATTTTTCAAAAACTATTGTACAAAAAAAGCTGGCAACATCACTTTATCACATAAAAAATGGGGGAAACGCAAACCTATTTTCAAAGAAAAAAATATCCAATGGATATCCTTACATCTAGAACTTATTGTCAGATAAAATGTACTACTTAAGACATAGTTTAAATGGCTCTATAATTCCAAACTTCTACCATGAAGCTTCATTAAAGTATATAAATTAGTACTACTGTCAGAGATGGCATTAAGTATTCAATAAGAGTAGACTTAATGCAATTAATAGCAATTAAAATTATACTTTTATGATGTCAGCCACCAGCATTGTAAAGACATAATTGCCTGTAAGGACTTTTGTACCATATTTATCCTCTAAAACTGTCCAATTTATATGAAAAATGCCAAAAACATATCCCATATGGGTACCATTATCTTCTCGGATTTTTAGAAGTAATCTGTCTTATCCAGCATGTGCACATTAGGCTAATTTGCTTTAATTAGTTTTTTTCTCATTTTGTTAATAGGCATGTTGATGTTAAGTTTTTATTTCGGAGGTACAGATGCTAACTTCACTCATTATGTCCCTATTAAGGGGTCAGTATACTTTGTGATAAGCTGGACTTATCCACTTATAGCATCACTCTCCAAAATATCATATGATATAGTGTATCGAACATTAAAAACTATATTGCTGTTATAGTAATAGTGAGCAACTTGAATTCTAGCTAATTAATTACTAGTTGAATATGAAAGAATAGTTTCACTGTTTCTGCTGTGGCAAGGCACTTCTGTATGGACATAATAAATTAGATAAACTAATGAACTGATTTCAGAAACATAGTCATTTGTGACTCCTCAAAGCATTCATAAGAATTACCATGAATGCATTCCCGGGTTTTGCATTTTAAGCCAGGAGGCATCCAAAATAAGAAACTCTTTTATTTCCTGGATTCAATCATAGTCCATACCTCAAACCTCAAAGACATTTCATAAAAGTTAATATATTAAAATAATTCTATTAATTATTATTGGTTATCTCATCTGTAAAATTTTCTAATGCCAAACTGCTATAAAGAAAAATAATTATGTATATGCAAAGAGCAAAACATATAATTAACATTTTTCCCTATTAGTTTTCTGAGGACAGAAATTTTTTATGCAAGAATTTTAAAGGTTGAACAGAGTCCTCTGATGAAACTTAGAAGACTTAGGGAAGATATTAAGGGTGGGTATATTTTTCCCTCACTAGATGTTTAGCTCCAGATTTATATATATGCCTTTATATCTGAAAGACATTTCTTGTATTCATATACTTATTTTTCTCAGTTTATTTTAAATGTTTTTCTCTATTTGTGTTCTCATCAAGAAACCAACGATAAAAACTGTATAATCTTATAACATTGCAATAAAGTCATAGGATTGATTTAAAATCTGAAAACCTTATATGCTTTGAAATGCAATGTTTTACAACTAGCAATAAAACAATTATCAAGTTAGTTCAGGTCAGTATCTTTTAGGAAATTGCACAAAAGTCCCAAGTGAGTGGTAGCAGGGGTAGTTAAGGAAGTAAGAGTTAAATCATTCAGATGTCTTCAAATAGGAGAGACAATATAGTTTAAATACATAATTATTTTAGGGAAGTCATGTTATATATTTATTATTTTATTTCCAACATAGAAATATATCTGTCCGTTAAAAGGCATACTCTCTCGATAGTATTCAAAAGAGTTGAGTAGCTCGTTGAAACACTGTTGTTTTGCTTTATTGTGCTTTGGGTTTTAGTAAGCTCAATTTGTACCCTATAAGGCTTGAATTGTTTTCTTCAGGCAGCCAATAGTTGTATTGATAAGACCCATAAATTGACCATTTTCGTGTAACTAAGTGAAATAATTAAGAAATCAAAATTGAAAGAAGTAAAAACTCAATTGCATAATTCATCCTTTTTAACTATTAGTCTCCAAGATTAAAGCAGCTTTCACAAGCAAGAATGTTTAGCTAATGAAAAAACAGACTAAATAACAGAAAGTAGAATAAATTAGGATGTAATAGTCCTTCACAGCCTATCACGTAAGCTTTTCAGATACAATTTGAATGTAACAAGTTCTTCTCTATTCCTTTGTCTCAGTTGTATTATAAAACATAGTGATTACTATGCCCTGGAATTGAATTACTTTTGTTTACATTTAGTTTCTTATTTCTAAGAAAAACACAAGGAATTACACGTCAGCCTTTGTCCCATTTCTACAGTTAACGTACACTCTTAAGTCAATTGTTCAATAACAATAGAACGAGTGCTGGAAAGAGAGAATGTGGGAAAATGTATCCGTGAAAGCAACTTGGTGACAAAAATGGAAGCACAATATTTTGCAAATTGGAATTATCAATATTTGCAAATTGGAATCTGTGTGTATTCTAAAAAGCATTTATATGGAAGATGGCTGTTTAGGTATATGATTTTCCATTGAATTACTATAAACAATTATCCTAAGCTTAACCAAAAATGTAATCGAACTCTGAAACAATAATCTGTGTTTGTGTGTGGAGAAAGTGGGTGTACTCTTTTTTGTTCTCTTTTCTTGAGCACTTGCTATAGATTAGTCTTTGTGTTCAGTATTTATACCCATTTACAATCCGATGGGATAAATGTCACAGTTATGTCTGCTTTATAGATAACAAAATAGTTATGTATTTTGAGATTCAAAATTGGGTCATTTATTTATTTTCTCAGACTTATAGGCATTTGCTGCCATCTCTTCTCATGGGTTCCAGATGTTCTCTCAGTGAACTAAGATTTGGTTCCCACCATGACATCTCACTTAGGCTGCCTTTGCTCTCTTAAAGAGCCCCAGACCCTAAAATGGACTCCCATCTTCCTCACGCAAGTACAATAACCGAGAGCAGCTGGTCGCATCTGGGGATCAAGAGGAAAGCCTTGTGTTAGTGGTTATGGTTGCTATTGATTGTGCATCTTCTACAGTATTCCAGGGAAACCAGGGACACTATGGTAAAAACAGAATTTCTGCCTTGAAACTTACCTTTTCCCATGGTTAGAAAGACAAGCATAAAAACAAATAAGACAATTTTCAGAACACTGACAGTGCTCTGAAAATAAAAGGATGACGTGAACAGTGGGCACAGGGAGAGCAGTAGGAGAAGCAATCAGCTTTGGCAAGTAGAGTTAGGGAAAACTTCCCAAGCAGATAGAGGGCTTTTGACCTGAGATGGAATGATGGAGAACCATTCCAAGATCTGGAAGGAGCAGTGTAAAAGCTGAAAACATCCAGCACACAGACTCTGGGAAGCCAGAGTCTAGCAATTTAAGAAGGAAGGAAGGAAGGGAGGGAGGGAGGGAAAGAAAGAAATCCAGGAGAGTGAAAGAGAAGAAGTGGAGGAAACCAAGTCGAGGAAGCAGCAGTTGTGGAGCATTCTTAGGGAAGAGGTGCAGACTTGACCAGATTCAGTGTTTCCCCATCATTCTGTCTGCTGAGTGGAGAATGTATCACAGAGCATGGCTCAGAAAGGCATGAAAAAGTGAAGCTGAGAAACAACTCTGACTTGCTTCAAGGTATTCTAGCAGCACATATGTGCTTGGGTGCATTTTGAAGAATAAAGAGAAATCAATGGGACTTAATGCACTGGACATGAGATCAAGGGTAACCACTATGTTTGTGGTATGAGGAACTGGGTTTGGGGTGGTGGTATTAACTAGGAAGAAGATTCTCTCTGGGAAGTGGCTGTTTGGACTGGCTCTTGAAGAGTGAATTATGATAGGGTAACACACAATCTGTAGATGACTGGTAGTCCACCAACTTGTCTTGGTAACCAGAGAAGTTTTGATACAAAGAAGTCATCACTGCATGGAATTCTAGCCATTGCAGTAGTGAAGTAAAAACTATAGGGTAGGCTATAGGGTTGGGTTTTATATAGATTTTGGAGAGAATGATGTTAGAGATGTCATGATTACTATGTGCATCAACCCTACCTACTTTTCAGATTTTTCACTGAATCTACTTCAAACATCATGAATTGTCTAATGTCTGTAGTTGATTTTGTTTTTTGTTTTTTTGTTTTTGTTTTTCACAAATTCACTTTGAGGGGCAAAACTATAGCCTCCTAAAAGTGACAAGATCCACTTGCTGTATGCAGCTCTGTTTAAACCGCTGCTACAAGAAACAGCGATTCTTAGGTTGAAATACAAGTCTAGTTAATTACTAAATAGCTGACCTTTATTGGTGTCCAGGAAAGCAAAGGTGACAATGGCCATTTCATATTGGTGGGTTATTTTTACAAACCAGTCTGAGGCTGGCTATGCTCATGCGATGCCTTTCAATGGAGAAGTAAGCACAGACCACCTAAACAGGTAAGAGGATATATATGTACATGTGCTTGTTTGGTAGTCCTAAAGGGACGTCAAGAGGAGGGTTCATATATAATATCATGAGATCATTCTTGGCCTGATATTCTCCCAGTGGGGATACAGATGCCAAGGACTCTCTCTCTTAAAAAGATATTCCATTTCTTGAAAGGCTCTATCAAAACACCAGGCAGGAGAGAAATAGTACTGATGCATGTTTGCCAAAAGCATGATGGCAAAGGGTAAGATCAGTGACTGACTGATGAAGTGTCTCACTGAGATAATTCACAGCCTGAGGACTCATTGCTGGGTACTTTAGTACTGACCCTGGTGGAATGTGACATAATGTGTCATTGGCTATGTATTCCCCAGTTTGCTTATCTACAAAATGAAGACAGTAATGCTCACCTACTCCATAGGAGTCTAATTGTAAGACTAATTCTTTAAAAGAACTGAGTTATTTTCAAGCACACGCACAAAAAATAAGCTACTTTTATTGCTGCAAGAACAGGACTTGTAAACTTGTTTAAACAATTATATTAATTTACTTAGTCTTAATTGAAAAGTTATGTATGGTTTCACAATCTCATCAGGGCCAGAAGATTCTTACTGATTCTTATAGTTAAAGGAATGATAGGCAAAATAAAAGACAACTGGTTTCTATGACAGTTCTTTATGCAGTATTGCTCTTTGCCACTAAAATTCTTTTGATCACTGAAGAGCTGTGTGATATATAATGAGTTTCTATTCTCATGAACACCTGATGAGAATCATTGTCACTTCCAAATTTATGGCCCTTTTTAAAATCATGCACAGAATGCAAAAGTTTTTATTAGCTGATGATTGCCTACTGACCCATGTGTTAATTGAGAGTGATTGTGCTCCTCTGGTAATGACTTTCCCAACCAAAAAGGGATCATGCTCACAGTAGTATTTAGATGAACATCATCTGCAGAGGCCAATGTCGAAGAAAATGAAAGAATAATGAACAAGAAGCTCAAAAGGCTGAGCAATTAGGCTTTGTTCTCTCCTGTCCCTAAATCCATCATGGATTCCAAGCTGTCTTACAAAGAGAAAAAATTGTTTCCCTAGACCCTAACCAGGAATCAAGACCAAACAGAACCTAAATAGCTGAACTGGATAACCTCTCTCCAATTTATGGTGTGTAATTAACTGCCTACCTCCCTAATAAGTAATTCCTCAATTGCCCAGTTTCTGGGAGACTACTTAAGCCAGACCTGTCAACACAATCCCACCCCGGATGTTGAGATCAATTCCCCCATATGACCTCCCCAGAATAGCTCAGAATTCGCCAGGCACTCAATCATCATTAACCACTCGGGTTCGAACTGCTGCCCTGGCTCCAAGAACCCTGTTTATCTTCTTTACTGTGAAACGGCTGCAGCCCTCCCGAGGTATCTTGATGCAGCCTAACTACTACTTTGGATGTAGACTTTTTATCAGGCTGCTCTGCTTAGATCTACCTCTGTGAGTTTGGGCAAGATAATAAACTCCTTTGAACTTCAGTGGTTCCTCCCCCTCCCCCAATGTAAAATGGTCATAATAAAACATCATTCACCTCTGGAAGGATTTGAAACATTACACATAAAGCAGCTAGCAGAGCAATTTGGCTCATGGTTAAGTGCTAGTTGCTCTTCCAGTTTCTATGGACATGGTTTTGATTTCCTGAGTCCTTCCCTTTAATCCCAGATTTTGAGCCCTATAACAATTGCCAGATTTTCCTGGCACCAACAATCTTGTCTCTCCTCCTCCTGTTACAGAATATGCTGGATTTCATTTACCATTTCATATTTCTCTTTTACAATAAAGAGACTTTGTGAACTTGGGGGTGAGCTTGAAAAGAAAAAAAAAATCAAGACTCAAAGACTAGATGGGTGCTCCTAGGTGTGTCAAGTTATCCTAGAGTGTCCAAGACGTAGACAGAGCAAAGTAACACAGCAGGCAAGTTCCAGGATCATCCTGAAGAAGTGTCTGTCGTGATTAATCTGCACCCTCCATTTCTTAGACATTTCAGAAGAACCTGCTTCACCATTGACTTTTAGGTGACTGACTGTGGATGAGAAAGAATGTTACACATATACAAAACTTGTGAAGCAAGTACTTCTCCAGAACAGAGTTAGCATGGTAACATTCCCGCAGTAATCAAAGTTTGTCTTATTCATATGTCAAAGTAAATATGTAGCAGGAAAGATACCAAATATTATACCATACATCAACAGTCAAATAAAACTTCCGGAATTCTTTAGTAGTAAAAGAGATACAATCTTCTTCAAAATTACAAGTCCAGATCAGAAAAAAAAGTTAAATGGATGTTTTACTATTATGGAAATGGTAATGGTAACAGAACAATTCTTTGTTCAAGACAGGATCGAAGGAAGAATTCATTTTCCACCTTAAATTGGCTCCCCCAATTTTGATATAAATTCATTGTGGAAAACAGCAGCAGTTCATTAACTCCTGGCAACTTTATGCTTATTAAGTATTTAATGAGTTTAACCTTTATGTTAAATATAAAATAATAATACCTTCCAAACCTGCACAAACTTCAGGAATTTTAATTTGGTCAAAATTTAGTCTGTGTTCTAGCTTTGGATCGTCCACCTCCCATCAACTGGTTTTATGGTGTCTCTTGCACTGCAGTCCATTAGATGGGATTATTTCATTTCCAAAGACTGTTTTTACATGGGCTATGTAGCTGTTCAGTGAAATATAATCCAACTCAGTCCCTTCTGCATCCAATAAAATCGTCAGTCTGTGTTGGGGGAGCAATCATTGAAATGATGAAATAGCAGTAGTGCTGAAAATAAGCAATGGAAAATTCTGCAAAAGCTAAAATTATACCACAGGGACCTCCTTGATCACCATAGCCCTTCTCTGGCGGAGAAGCGGTTCTCCCTGAGAATTGAGAACCTGTCCTTTGAAAGGAAACCATTCTTGGGCGGTCACATCGCCTTCCAGGGGAGCACTCTCTGTGACTCTTTCCAGTATTTATAAGGTGGTGTCCACTTAGCCCTTTCATGATCTCCAGGATTTTCTCTTGCTTTGAGGTGATAGGCAATCAGAGATATTTGGTTCAATGGATGAATTGTCATGAACATGGGGCACACACATGGTCACAGGTCACCCTTAAAATCTTTTAATCAGTACAAGAATAGGTATTAGAATAAATACAGAAAAACAATATATTTTAAAAGTCTAAACTATACCTTGCTTCATCTAAGAAAATGGGTGTCTACGGCCAGTCTGGGAGGAGTGGAAGGTTATTGTTTGCTGAATTAGAAAAAAGGCGTAACAGAAAAATCAGTGATAAATTCGACTTTGTTCAAGCTCTGTGTTAAACCCAAAAGACCATTATCTTGAGTTGATTAGGGAGAACAGGTTGAAGGGTTACTGACTATATAATAAGGGAGCCTAAAATAATAATTTTGAACATGAAAGTTGAAAACAAGAAAAATACCAGGAATGTTTTGAAGAATTAAATCAAAGTGGGCTGAGGGCTGACCAAACCTGAAGAAAGCACTTTTCTTTTTCAAAAAATAAAAAATAAATCATGCAATATAGAACAAACCATAAAAATCTTATTTGTTCTAAAGCTTCAGATCTACCACCACCACCACCCACCAGGGTGGTGGATGTTTAAACCCCTGTCTAAAATGTCTCACTTTCATCCTGTTACATAACCTGCTCTTGGTCACCAGTTTAGCATTCGGTAGTTCAAATGTAAAATATTTTCCCTAGCTTAATGAGTCTTGGTTTTTAAATATAAAAAGAAAAGAAAAACTATAAAATTGGCTATACCTCCAAGAAAGAAAATAACACAGCAAGTATGGGTGGTCTTCTGAAACTACCATTTGTCTTGGCATAAAAAGAAGTGCTCTCTGTTCCCTACTTCTTTCTTCACAAGTATAGAAGTTGAATGTGAATGAATTTCTCTGAGCTTCAGTTTCTCTGTCTATTAAATGGAGCCTGACTCAGCTTCAATGTGGTATATCACACTGAGTTCCTGTTCAGTCACTAACCAAACAAGATAGAAAACCAAAACTTCCTTGTGAAGGTTGTTCCCTGTAGCAGCTATAATGACACTTTCAAACCAGTATTGTACCACTTAGTAAATTATACCTTCCATACACAACTATGTTTGCTACTTGTTTATTCTGAAAAAAGAAAAAAATAAATACAATCATCATGGCAAATACCTGAGGAACTACCTTGGGCATTTAGAGAACTGAGTTGTATGTCTCTAAAGTGCATTGAGTTCCTTAAAAGAAAGTTGTCATATATTTATACTTGATAAAAGTTTAGAAAGAATAGCAACATATAAAAAGAGAAAAACAGACTTTTTAAAGACTCTTTCAGTGAATTTTATTCTATATGCAAGACTTAAAGTATTTCTAAAGGACAAAAAAAAAAAAGAAATTAGACGAAGCTGATTGACTCATCAATTGCAGCTATAAATTCTATAGATCACTCAGGATAGGAAGCTGCATTATATTTACAATACTATAAAATTCACATACAAATAAAGAAGCTTTCTGAAAAGGATTTAAATGCCATTAATGTTTTCCAAAATACCAATCAAACTTGTTGTCTTGCCTGTCTTTGTTTTTGACTTATCAAGGAGAAAAGTTTATCACCTTCCCATTTATATTAGAAGAAATATATAAATGTCTCAGAAAGCAATCTCAACTCATTTATATTAGACCTCTGCTAGAAATAAACTCCTTTAAAATAGAGCAGGTCCCTCCTTCCCCCCAAGAGACAAAGCATGTTTACTTTACCTTATTTATTGGCATTTCACTAGCCACTGAAATGTAGGAAACTCCCCATGAAGCTAGACAGAGCAGGTAAAGATCAGGAGCTCAGATAATCATTGGAGATAGAAGGAGAGCAGGATTCTCCATTTAGGTAAAGTTCATAGCTTACTACCAAGGATGTCTGTCACCCCCGTGGCTTGGGAGGCTGAGGCAAGAGGATTATAAGTTCAAATCCAGCCCCAGCAATTTAGTGAGGCCCTAAGCAACTTAGCAAGACCCTGTCTCAAAATAAAAACTGAAAAATGGCTGGAGATATGGCTCTATGGTCAATGGTTAATCACCCCTGGGTTCAATCTCCAGTACTAAAAAAAAAAGAAAAAAAAATCATAGCTAGCTGACAGTTATGGTCTTTGTGGCTCCTTTTTCTTTCCATCTCACTAACCTTTATATTGAATTAGATCTGGCCTCTCATTAGACTCTTCCTTTTTTTTTTTTTTTTTTTTTTTTTTTTT
>NW_026000211.1:14083219-14159784 GCF_001458135.2 Marmota marmota marmota | reverse complement strand
CTTTTTTTTTTTTTTTTTTTTTTGCTTTTATCAGTGCATTATAATTGGGCATAATAGTTGTGTTTGTTTTGACATAATCATAAATGCATGGAATTTACTCAATTTCAGGCCCCAGTGCCCCCTCCCCTCCATACTCTCCCTAATCCCCTTCTTCTACTCTACTGATTGTTAGACTCTTCTATAAGTCTACTCTAGGAAGGGAGAACAAGGAGGCTCACTATGGTCAGGAACTCAATGTTCTTAATTGATTTTTCTGCATTGTTAATTCTGCTTTTCACTAGTAGGTAGATTCCCATGTTGGCTCCACATGACCAGGATCTTAACTTGTTATTTCAATTCTGTGATTCCAAACATATTTGTCTTCTACTCTTGAGACTTCATATCACTGATGAACTTAAAAATAACAATCTGCTACTTGGGTCTTTAAAACCTGTCATTCCTTCCCTTATTTAATGAAATTCATAAAACATCAAGTTGGGACTTTCGCTGTTCTTATCTGAAGGCTATAAGCCACCAGTCCTTTCTGAGGACCCATCCTCACATCATGCACCTGAATGCTTCTGCCTTACACAACCATCACTTACCTTGACATCATGTCCTAATACTCAGACTTTATCCAAAAGCTCAAATTGGCCTTGACTCTTAACTTTACCTTTTCTGTGTAGTGGATGATTATATTGAAGCTGACACCAATGTCAACAGACCTCAATTGACATATAACTTTGTCACTGGATCGGTAGATATATTATCTCATTCAAGTGAGATATATTGGTTATTTTTTAATTGGATGGCCACTAGTGATTTGAATAATGGGTATTTCCAGAAATATAAATAGGAGATGCACAGCATGAGGGTAAGTTAAGTACCAACTCTACCTGGGACTCAGCAGGGATTCTTGATGACTAAGTACCCACATTTACTTTCTGGTAGTTCAGCATCTCTCTAATTACAATTATATTTCATGTCCATCTTATCAGGGTTCTTGGAAGAGAACACTATATATAAATTAGTGTAAGCAGGTGGGCTACCAACATTTTCTCACAGTTTGGAATACTGTGATCTAGGCATGCAACCAGTGTTTCCTTCCAAATGACCTCAAGTTAAATAACTTGATATAAAGGCTTGGAAACAAAAGTAGACCTAATATATTATATTCCATGGATCACTAGGTTAAAATTAAATAAATATAGACACATATTAATCATTTTGACAAAACATCTTATAATTAATTGTAACAGTATATTTAAAATTGAGTAAAAGTTGGACAACATTGTAACTTTTTCCATAATGATTGGGTTATTCATTTTTCTTTGGAAGTAGACACATTACTGTTATATGCACAATTGACATCATATTGACTTTGTTTTCCTGTTATTTAGTCATTGTGCACTTGAGGTTGACAAGGGCAATTATATCTCACTAATGTTTATCAGCCACTACTTATGTCAACTGCTACAACTTTTATGAAGAAAGATTATAGGCTTACACCCTTTGATTGCAATGTACAGTCCTCTTGAAACTACATTTAATCATATAGGTCTATGAAATATTTGGACACTATTTCCCCTTGTGTAAGTTTGATGTTCCAATAAATATTTTAAATGTATCATATGATTTTATCTGATTCACTCATGTATTTGAAAAACCAATCATCAGCTCTTCTAAAAGTTAACCTGTTTTCTTGTTCTAATTATCTTAATACCACTGGAAAACAAAATTAATTTTTGTAAGTAAAGAGATGAGAAAAATATTGGAGCTGTAACCATATTGTGGTTGGCTTATGTTAAACATATTTTAGTCTTCATTAAATGTAGCTCTTTTTAAAAGCATAATGAAGCATTGTTCTCTTTAACTTAGAATCATTGAATTAGATTTCATTCTGGAAAAGAAAACATTCACAGTATGTTTAGTAGTGCCTCTATATATATATATATATATATATATATATATACACACACATATTTATTGTAAATATTTTTATAATTAATAAATAAGAAGTAGACATGTGCCTCAAAGAAATTATAAGAATATAATTGAATATAATATATATACATATTCTAATATATACACAAATTTCTGGATTCAAAAGTAAACCATTAGGGCTAGGGTTGTGGCTCAGTGGTAGAGTGCTTGCCTAGCATGTGTGAGGCACTGGGTTTGATCCTCAACAACACATAAAAATAAATAAAGGTATTGTGTTCATCTACAAAAAAAAATTTAAAGCAAACAATTATCCACTAATGTGTAATGAAAATGCTGTGATTTAAAATAAGGTAATTAAAGTCTGACTTTTCAAGAAAAAATGGTGTTAGTATGGATTATATTTCTGAGAAAGGGTCCAATATTCAACTCTATCTGAAATACTCTCCCTCTAATTTTCTGATGACTCTAGTATAATAAATAATAATGTGCCACATATGGCACAATATTATATCATAGTTTATAAAATTCATACCTTAGCCAGGCACGTGGCACTCATCTATAATCCCAGAGAGTTGGGGGGCTGAGGCAGGAGGATCACAGGTTCAAAGCCAGCCTTAGCAACTTGGCAAGGCCCTGCACAAATTAGTGTGAACCTGTTTCTAAGTAAAATATTAAAAAGTTCTGGGGTTGTGGCTCAATAGTTAAGTGCCCCTGGGTTCAATCCCTGTTACCAAATTAATTAATTAATTAAATTTATGCCTTCTATAATTTCTATTTTATTCATAGTGCAAGATATTAGAAAGTTAAAACAGAACAAAACATTCTAGTTCATTAAGAAAGTCCTATATGTCATATTAAGAAGTGAAGTCTTTATCACAGAGATAAAAATCCAATGAGCATGGTTAGAGATAGAAAAGTCTTAGCAGCTGCTATATAATCAGCCTCAAATACCCCTTCCCTTAGCTTCTGTGAGATTATTCTTTTTGGAGTTCCTCCAGCTTCTCCTTGGCTGAATCTTCTCCAGCTGCTTTATGGAATTATCTTTCTATATTCAATTTATATTCGTACTGTAAAATCTCACCCATGCCTGTGGTCACGATTACTACCTATATGCTCAGATGACTCTCTCATGTTTATCTTTGGCCTCTTCTTGGAAGACCAGCCCCATGTATAAAACTACACTCTTGAACCTGTCTACTTGTATTTGTCTGAAGCTCAAAGCTGAACTGATAATTTTTCCCCTAAAAATCCTGATTCTCCTCCGATTTTCTTTACCTTGCTGATGAACATCACCATCCTCAGAGTTCCACAACCTAGAAATATCCATTTGGAATCATTCTCAACCCTTCCCGATCTCCTCTCTCACTTCTCATACCCAGATCCACTGGACTTTACTTCCTATGTATTTTTTTAAATCCATTCACATCTCCCTGTATCTTGCCACCACATCCAAACTCTTCTATTTCCTACCTTATTTGTTACTCAGATTTCCTAATTAGATTCTTCATATCCAATTTTTCTTCCCTCTGGTACATTATCTATGCTGTAGGAAAACATAATTTGATATTCCCATGCATACATTTCTGAATGACTTTTTATGTGCTTTAGGAAAAAAGACCAAGATTATTAACATGATATAGAACATTCTGTATGATCTATCCTTGCCCACCTCACCAACTACATTTTGAGCTATTTCCCCACTGGCTCCTACATATCAATTACTTCTGCATTTTACTTTCCAAAAATAGTCACAATACCATCTCCAAGCCCACACTCTTTCAGAACCTTGTCACTCTCTTGAGGGAGTCTATTTGTTTTGCCTTTGAACCTTGGAAGACTTGTGACTGCTGCAAACAATAAAGTGACATAAAGCTATATGACTTCAAGGCTGGGACATGTTAAAGAAATATGGTTTCCATTTGGCCCCTTGTTTGGGTATGTTGTGGGGAATCCCATCCAAAGAGGCTCACTCCATGAAGGGTGTTAGATAGGAACTGAGGCCCTCAGCCAACAGCCAGAATCTACTGCCAAACAAACATATGAATGATAAGGCTTCATCTTATTCTGTTTCCTAGCTTTCAAGTCCTCCCATTAAGGTCCCAGACATCATGGAGAAAAGCAATAAATCCCACTGGGTCCTGTCCAGATTCTTGACCCTTAGACTCTGTTAGCATAATAAATGGTTATTTTATACCCTACATTGTGGGGTGATTGGTGATGCAGCATTAAATAATCAAAACAACCTTCTGGCCCTTTTTAGTCTCATGCCCTTAGAAAACTGTCTCACTTTGACACTTTCCCTCATCTGCACCTCTCTGCACAAATCTTCGCTAATTTTTCTTATTCTCCAGAAATCAACTCAGATGCCACCAATATACACATGGAACATAGGAAAAATACACTTTCCCTGTTCCAGTATATTTTTCCATCCTACACTTGTGCCTTATTTCTCACCCCTCTTTATCCCCAACCCCCCCTTTCTTCTCCAATGCTAATATCAACAGCTTGAGGATTTCTAGGGACAAGTGTGGAACTGGAACTGAGAGAAACTCCTCTAGGAAAAGCAGCCATGAAGCTCAGGAAGAATCTTGTTGAATCAGCATCTCTGAATGGCCAGAAAACCATTGACTGAGCCCCCCAAATCTGACCTCTATAGGTCAAATTTTGCCTAGTTACATTTTCATTCTGATGAAGAACCTAACCTTTCTCAATGACTGAAGTGTATTCGATATATAATTTTGAAAAATTTGGTATCCCAAATTTGTAAAATTGTCGGTTAATGTACTAACACACTAGGTATCCTCCTATCATTAGCCTCCTGCTCCATGAAATTAGGTGAGGTTAGCAAAGGTTTGGCTTCCATTGCTCAACCCATGGGGACATCGCTGATCCATCATGACATCCTTCCCCAAAAATCCTAAACTAGACCTCACAATCTGCACCACAGACATCTAAGCAGGCACCACCAGTCAATCAAAATGGCTCAAAAAATGAAATTTATTTTCCACTTGAGAAACAGAGGTGACACTATTTCATCCAAAAAAAAAAAGAAAATTGTTACAAAACATGTAGATTTTATGAGAGAAAAAAAAGAACTTAGAGGCAATAGCAGGGCCCCTTCTACAATTCTTTCACAGCAGCACATTAAACTAAATTAGATTTATTAAATTAGCTAATTGTCACATTGGAAGGCACAGGCAAGCTGATCCTGAGATGAGAAACAAAACAAATAGGTTGCAGTCAAGTGGATGGGGCACTGGGGAAGCATTGAGCCTCACTAAACTCTAGGAAGCCAGTTCTAATGAGGAGCACCAGGGGCAACAATCTTTGCAGAAGTCTCCAAGCTTGGCGAGCATGCCCTGGGACCAAAGACCTACCTAGAAAGGATCAACCTTCTCCAACTTACTTGCAGGGAAATCAACAAATGTTTAATTAATAGTAAAGTTTATCAAGCCAAACATGCCAATCCTGGCTACATTTGCTATAAATGCAAAGTCCAGAATCAGAAGAAATATTCTAACAAATGATCAAAACAAGATTTAGGATTTTAAAGTAAGGAACACAAAACTCCCAAGTAACCCATTTACCTACATATTTCCTTTATATAATAGATACTATTTTTAAAAAAGAGTTAAAGAAAGAATTCTCCCCTCCACTTTTTCTTTCTACTTTGTCACCATATCAGCTGCTCACGGCATGTTTTATGGTGTTAGTGCATGCCAGGAACTCTCTGGTGTTTGTGTGAGAGCCCAGGCCTCCTCTGGGACCACCACCAGCTGCCCTCCACCCTCCTACAAATGCTGTTTAGTTGTCAACAATGACTAAGGACTCAACTATGCATAATGGCAACCAGGTGGTCTTATAGTTCTTCAAATCCCCTTTTGTCTTGTTAGAATGTTAATATGGGGGGGGGGGAGAAAAGTCACACTTAAAAATAGCATCCTGAACATCTTTGTTTTTCTCCATTTGGACTTCCTACTGGATTTTATAAAATGGCAGCTATCACCAAACAGAATCATTTCCTTTGCAGGTGTTCAAGAACCTAGCAATTTCATTGTTTCGCATTTTTTATTCATAATTTTAAAATTTGAAGATGACCATTTTCATCATATTTTGCCTCTACTGTGTTAGAGAAAAACTTTCATTATCTTAAAAACATAAGATTTGTTCTTTAAAAGTCTATTTACACAATCCTGGATTATCATTAGACACATTAATGAATGATTTCATATATCAGTCATTGTTGATTATTTTGGGACCTTGATATTGTTTTCAGTCACTTAAAATACCTGAGTGGTTCAAGATCTTTCTCTCTCAGATAATTCAGTTTTTAAAGTGGGGTATGTTGAATCTTTTCCTGTTTAAAATACTTTTATCCTGCAGTGTAGTATTTGTACAGATGACCAAGATAAAGTACCATATGGAAATGTTCTATATAATACAAAATATTATTATGACATGTGTGTCTACATTTTTTTATAACCCAAATTTCTCAAGTTTTCAGTTTTTCAGTATTAGTGCATGCCAGGAACTCTTTGGTGCTTGTGTGAGAGTCCAGGCCTCCTCTAGGACTATCAGCACCACCCTCTACTCTCCTACAAAGGCTGCTGACTTGTCAACAGTGACTACAATGACCCACAGTTGAGGCCTTTGAGATTATGTGATCTATGGTTTCTCCATCAAACCTTTTTTCCATGTTTACAAAACTCTCTCACAGGAATACAATATTGCTTCCACTTCTGTTAGCATGCCCTGTTTTTGTTTTTAGATTTTTATCTAAAACCACATTTGTAAAGGTAGGTTTCATAACCACTTTGCAAAACCCACCATCCCCATTGGGGTCACCCACTAAGGTCATTGAGTTTGCTCTATATGCCTTTTCCCTGTGGCTTCAGTGGGACTTTAAGAATTGAGCAACTACAGGATTGAGTTGTAACTACAGGGTATGATACAATCTACCAGCCAAATTCATGTCTCTAATATTCTCCATAGGTGACTGACCTTTACTTGTTTAACAGAGCATTAGAAATATGTGACTGAATTCAAAGTATACCCATGATATCATTAAATAACAGCTTCATAAACTAAAAAATAATTCCTTTACCAGTAATGTAGACCATTTACTATATGCAAATTAGACGCTTTATTTTTTAAAAATTATCTTGAAAGTTTTCTTAGTATTCACTTTATTTTTCCAGCATATTAAAAAAAAATGATGAAATAACAATCATTTTTATGTTGATATATATGAATAAAAATTGCAATGCAAAACAATTTGAAATGTAAAAAAAAAATCGCATTCATAATTTGGCCTATTTCCTTTCCTATTTTTTTCTGAGTTTTATCAGAACTTCATTTATCAAAAGTCATAAAATCCTCCAAATGGTCCCTCATTTTTGCCTTAAATTAAGACATGTTCCAAACAAAGAAAAGGCCATGCAAATTTAGGCCTTTTGCTGATTTAAGATTGGGGCCACAAAGCAGGTTTTAAACTTATCTGCATTTAGCTATTTCCCCATAGCCAGCTCCTCAGTTCCTCCCTCCCTTGCTAGGGTTCTCTATTCCCATCTTCCTGGACCTCCTGGCCTTGCTCTCTCTCTTATGTCATGATGTAGTTCACCCTGTCCTGCCAAAATACAGGCAGGAGGAAAGCAAGATATTTGGTGGACTGTAAACATCCAGCTGGGTTGAGAGTTTGTTTCTGATCTTCTGCTGTACTTAGTGAAAATTAGCTTGCCAGTATGCACACTAAAATGGACTTTTTCTTGGATTGAGTTTTACGTAGCAATTAAGATTAGGGTTGTAGTGAAAGAGTAGCATTGTATTATACTTGTCTATAATATTCAGTCTGTTTAGAAAGGAGAATACACTTTAGAGGAATCATTTCTTCACAATAAACTCTTAATTAGTTTAATTGTGTAAACACTACAAAATAGAGATACACACCACACAAAAACATTACCTTTTTGAGGTAAGAGCCTAAAACCTAGATAAAATGTAATTCCATACTAGAAAACAACAGCACAAGCTTTTAAGGGAATTTTTATCCTAGTTCTTACATGCTTTGCATGCAGATCATGTGAAAGGGGTGATAACATCCTATAAATTGTTGTAGTAGTGTTGATTTGCATAATGGACTTACAGGAGCACCCAGACTGGAACTTCCTGTGAGCCCATGAACATTTTAAGAGATTGACTCAGACAATTTTCTTTTGTTATTTCACAAACTAAAGTCACACTTTAGAATTTATTTGTTATAACTGTGGAAGGAGAAGAAACAGAACAGAGGTCTTAGAGCTACTGAGCAAGGTAAAGAGCTTATAATATTATATCAAATGATAATGCAAACCACAGAAATGTATGGGGAGGCAGGAAAACGTGTTATATTTTTTCCTAGAGCTAAAAATTATGTTGTGATCATTTGGAGTTAAGTAACATCTAAATCTAAATGAGTGTTTATTTGGTTTGTACATCCAGATAGATTAGTATTTATATCTATTCTAGTAGGGGATGATTCTGGGGGTTTTCAATATTAATTAATGTGGTGTGAGATTAAATTGCTAACTTTCTCCTGGTCATCTTGTAAATTTCTGCAAAGAAAATCTTTAGCCTTCCATCCTTTGCAAACATCCACCCTGATTAGCCAATGCCACAATCTCACAAATTTGTAGTATTTTGTTTTATTAACTGTTTGCTTAATTCAGGAATGTGAGCTGAGTGGGAGAAAAAAGAATTGTGTGAATTGTAATCATGTGGAATGTTTGAGCTGATTTGAATGGATGGGGATTATTTGCCTCAGAGAGCCTTTGTCTAACAGAAAAGATGAGGGAAGCCATCATTCTAGTCTCAAACTCTGACATTCTTTGGCAAATTATTTTAGTTCCTTGCATCACTCTAACCTTTACATAATGAGGATAATAATATTTATCTAGCTTAGATAAAACCTTCCATTGTATTGTTAAGAATACTTCACATTGATGAAGTGGTCTTCCCTTTAAAACTCTTCACGTGCTTTGCAAATAAAATCAATTTAGTAGTTTGATGATTCCTATTGCATAGATATATAAACCAAGAAAAAAGAGAAATAACATTTTGCCACTTATTTTGAGATATAATAATAGCTAATATTTGTTAGTGACTACCTTGAACCAGATATTGTGTGTTATCTCACTTAATTCTACCGCAGCATCCTTGTGAAGATTTTATTCCTATTTTCCTTGTAAAACAAATAGAGGCTTTAAAAGAGTAAACGTTTTCTAGAATCATTCTGTAAGCAAGTGGCAGTGTCCAGCCCATGATACAAAAATTTACATCCTTGTGGCTGGGGTTGTGGCTCAGTAGAGTGCTCACCTAGCATATGTAAGGCGCTGGGTTAGATCCTCAGCACCACATAAAAATAAATATCTAAAATAAAGGTATTGTTTCCAACTACAACTAAAATAAATAAATATAAATATATATATATATATATATATATATATATATATATATATATTAATCTATAGTCTCCCAGGATCAAACCACGTCAAAATTGAATTTCAAGGAAATCAGTATGAAACGAGGTCATGGAATCATTGGATTTGGATATCGTTGTCCCATTGTCCAGGTTGATTCCTTGATTCACAATAATACTATTTTCGTTTTATATTTCTGAAACTACTGTTACATAGTAATCTTTTTAATGAATATTTGGTGACCTTGGATTCACATCATCCTTCAGGTAGCAACCCCTCAACCTTGATATGGAGATCTACCCACCTACAGTGCAGATTCTTGTGCAACTGAATGCAAAAAGAGTAAGTGGGAGTCATGTTTGCCATATTTTGCTGCTTTCCAATGGCCTGGTTCTTCGCATCCAGTGACACTGGCTAAAGCGTCTGCTCATCCTATGCTCCCTGCAACCTGTAGTGGGGGAATTGGATGACATATGGTGAACACTCCTCTTTTACTTTGTAGGAGGTATCTTCATTTAACTTCACTGCCAGTCCCAGAGAGTCAACTCCAGAGACCAATTCCCAGTGTTTTTCATGGAAACAACATGCTTTTACATACCAATTCTGTAATGAAAAGATAAAATCAAGGCAAGACTTAAAAATCAAATAGACATTTTGCCTCCAAACCAAAATTAACCTGTAGTCTTAACCTCATTTGTCTTGGGAAAATTATGACAGAAAAAAAAAAAAAAAAGCATTTACTTGGTTTTTCTACTTGGTTGCATTAAGGCTCACAGACCCAAAGGGAGCCAGTGATTGCTTTAATCATTGCACAGAGACAAGTATCTCTGACCCACTTCATTATGACTGTATCCAGAGCTTCCACCTCCCATGAAACTTGTGTCTGGTGAAGTCATACATATATTAACATGTATATAATTTCAACATATACTTGAACATATATAATTTTAGAGCAGTCTATCAAAATAATCATTTGAATTGGATCATGTCACATCCCAACTTAAAATCCTGCAGTGGTTTTCCATTGCTCCCAGAAAAGTGGTTAGAAATCTTTTTTACACTCAGTCTCTAGGCTCAGCCAGTTACCCATCTTTCTAGCCTAACCTGGTACTGCATTCTCCCTACTCATAGTCCTGCCAATTCTGGTCCATTCCATATTAGCAGCCTCTCATTCTGAGCCTTTATACTTATTCTCCTTCCCTCTTTACTTTCCCACTTCACCTAAGTACTTCTACTTATTTGTCATATTCACTCAAATTCCCCTCAACTCCCCTCCCCCCCCAAAAAAAATTTAAAATATACCAAGGAACAGCACAATCTTTTTATTATACCCTCCCATAGGACCTCATTCTTTCCCATTGAAGAGTTTATCAAACTTTATAATTTTAAAGTATTTGTCCATTGGTTTAAAAGTCTTCTAGACTTCTTACCCAGGGTGCAGAAATAGAGTTTTCTTTGTCAATCACTGTGCTCCCATCACCTAGGAATGTTCTGGCAGACCCTGGGAGCACAGTGAATCTTTAATGAATGAATCAATAAATGAATAAACTTGAGTGGGAAAATCTAATATCAAAGCATTCACAATAGTCCATTTCTTGCTTTTGCTTTTAGATATTTACTTATTAAAAAGAGCATGTATTGGGCTGGGGTTGTGGCTCAGTGGCATAGTGCTTGCCTTGCATGTGTGAGGCACTGGGTTCGATCCTCGGCACCACATAAAAATAAACAAATAAAATAAAGGCATGCTGTCCTTCTACAACTACAAAAAAAAAAAAAAAAAAAAAAAAGCATGTATCATCTTTATAATTAGGAAAAAAAATTCCTAAGAGAAAAGAAAGAGAAATGCCATTTACTATCTTGCCAAAAACCTAACAGATCCTAAAAATGTGCTTAGGCTAACAAATTCATATTTTAATATAAGTATTGCTGCCATGGTTTTCCCAGTTCGTTTTTCCCTTTGTATTTTCAAAGTCTAACTTGTTCAAAAGCATTCCAGAGAAGGCAAAATATTATATGATTTCCTAGCCATTTCTTAAATACCGTACATCATCACAAAATGTCAAAATTTGGCCTCAGATTGCAAAGTAGAAAATAATTTTGAAGCATCCTTTAATCATGTAGAACAATAATAATAATCTTTCACCCAAAGCACTTTAAAATTGTTAACAACATATCTGGCCCAAAATGGATAGTGGCTGAGGGGAAGAAAGAAAACAAAACAACAACAAAAGAAAAAGGCAAAAAAAAAAAAAATTAAAAAACCCTTTCGCCTTTTTTTTTAACCAAATATAAAAGCATGCCCTAAGCACATGTATTTTTCACAGCGCTGACAGCAGCAGACCTAATTGCCTTTCATGTAAATTAAGAATATGTACCTTTGTTTAAGCAGTAATCTAGGTCAAGATGAGAGGGGTGGTTTATTTGTTTTAGCTTATTTAGAGCTTTGAAATGGCACTTAAAGCATGGCTTGAAAGTTATTCTTGGCTTCTATGTATTTAAGGAAGAAAATGTGCCTCTTTTAAACTTTTTCCCCATCTCCGCTTACCAATAACAGCACTCCACTCCACACATCTTGAAGGCGTATAAAAATACTTAACAGCTTTGTTATAAGACACTTGAGATTCTGGTTGCTGCTACATATTTTTAAATCTTTTCTATTTGCTAAAGCTTGATGAATCCGAGAATATGTCTAGAGGGTAAATAGTGACTTGGAACCATTTGCTGCCGAGTTGCCTCACTAGAATTATTATAGGTTTTTCCTCTCCTCCTGGATACAGATATATATATATATATATATATATATATATACACATAAATATATATANCAAAAAAAGATATTGAACTACCACATTCATCTGTCCAATTTTTAACATAGATTATATCATAGGGAGGAATTTCTGCCTGACCCCTTCTGGTTTATGGCACTAGTGAGTTTAAGTGTGTGTGACTGATCATCGGCCCCCTGAACATGGAAAATTGTATCTCAGCACGTTCTATCTGGAACCTGGCAAAAAGGTTGGTTCATTTGTTTGTGCGTTTGTTTTAAGCATTTCATCCCAGGAGAGCATTTTGTGTAGAGCACATCACAAAGAAAGTTATGTTTTAAAGATCAAAGAACTGTTTTTCTCATTTATATAATTTCTAGTGGAGTCATAGATCATCCGTACCAAACGCCATTGTGCTTATAATCTATTGGTTGTCATATCCTCATGAATATGATATATTAATAGTAAAATAATTCAGAAGCATTCCAGGACCCTGGAGCTAATGGAGTTATATGGGTCTAAAATCCAGGCACTCTCTGCAAGGGGAACTAATTCTTAACTGCTATTGTCCTGTCAAAGTTATTTTATTCCACTGTAAGAGAGCATTACAATAATGTATAATGTATAATGTGATTATACATTTTATTTTTTAAATATGCTGTTAACAATGAAGAAATATATTGGATGCAAAGCAAATATTTGGGGGAAAAGCACCATCCAAAAGGTTAACTTTTGTTCAGTAAGAAAATGCAGAATCAGATATTCTAATAGAATTCCTTTTTCCTTAAGAAGCTAAAGAATTTCTTTACCAAAAGAAATTAGAAGTAATATGTTGTTTTGTATTTGTTTTGCTTACAAAAGAAGTGAGGTTTTTTTTTTTCCAAATGTCTATATTAAATACATCCATCTAGTAAAAGTTTTATGATGGGGATAGAGGGGGAAGTAAAACTTCACCAAAGGAGCAATGCAAGAAGAATTACGAAATTATAAAATGTTTGCTATCTGTTGTGGGGATGGGTGGATCCTGATGGCTGGTTCTTTGTTTACATATTTGTGTTTGTTGTATTTTATTTATATTCTGTCATCTTCAAATAAGTAATTTACACTGTATTTATTTATACAAATAACTGCATCTCATGTAACCAATTTATAGAATAAATTGTTATGTTATTAGTAAAAATATGAGATTCACATGGAACATTTTTGAGGTGTTTGAATTATCCTTATATTCACATAAAGAGGTGCAATAAAAAATATTAAAATTGATCATGTTTAACTTTGTAGAACTCAAACCACAATAAAAAATTTTCAAAGGCTTGGAAGCAGAAAAATAAGTTTTAGTTGGTTGATTTATAATATCCAATTGCTCACATTCTTTATATTGAATAAATCTGGAGGAAGTTGATTAACAGGTCCCACATATTTACTTCAATTTTTGGCAGAGAAAAAACTTCAAATGTATCTTGTAACATCATGAGATAGTACAAAAGGATATTTTATAAAGTCTCAAATACTCTGATAGCTGAAAATTTGTTTGTATCAGAAGTAATTCAAAGTTTGATTTGCTCTTTAAATGATGCTATTTTGCATTTTGTGTTCAAAGTTTAAATTTCATCACTGCTGCTTTATATGCAATTGGAAGCATGTAACATGATCCAAATTAGCAAACTGAGCTTGTTATTAAAAACATCAGCAGGATAAACAAATTAGGTCAATGAAGTTTCTGAGAGTATTTAAGTAATGTTATTGTAATTTATTTTTTCTTGGTACTGGGCACTGAACCCATAGGAGCTTAACCACTGAGCAACATCCCCAGCTCTTTTTATTTTTTATTTTGAGACTAAGTTGTTTAGGGTTAGGGTTAGGGTCTAGTTGTTTAGGGTCTTGCTATGTTGTTGAGGCTGGGCTGGAACTTGTGATCCTCCTGCCTCAGCCTCCTGAGTTGCTGGGATTAGAGGCATGTGCCACCACACCTGGCAAGTAATATTATTTCATTCTCTAAAATTAATAGCATTTTTGGTCTCACTTGCCATTTTTAATTGTAACATTTATTTTAAGGATAGACAACACACTTCAGCTATTGAAACCAGAGTTCATAAAAATAAATTCTGGAATTCACTCCAATTGAATTAACAAAACTCATATTTTGCCCATTAAATAAGCACATGACTAAACGTTGACAACTGTCATTAATTTCTCCTCCTCAGCTTCACTTGCACCCTTTTAATGTTCTTCTTCCTTGTGGACATAGCTTGCTTTTATGATTCTCTTGCTTCTTCTGTGGCTATAGCAATCATTTCCAACGAGCCTTCTACCTTTCCAAGCTGTGTTCAGAGTAAAACTCTGAAAACACAAACACAATCATGAAATGTCCTGCTCAAATCCCTCCTAAGATTTCCATTAGTCTCAAGATAAAAATTAAATCCTACATATCAAATTAAAAATTAAATCCTATCATACACCACCCTACTGCCCGGTCTCTGCCCTTTTTGACACCATCTTCCCACGTTCCAAAACTTCCTGCTACATCCCCAAGCCAAGACCTGGAGCCCCTGATGGTGGTCTTTCAGTCAAGACTTACTTATTCTTTCTTCTGTCTCAAGACTACACACTACACTTTCTGGAAGATTCTTCATCCCTGTTTCCTACTCTTGCAGAGTTAGATGGATCCAACCAAACTTCCAGATCTCTGCTGGAAAGACGATATCTTCAAGGAACCTTCCTGGGGCCTGTCAGGTCTTTCAGGTCTATGGTCTTGTAGCACTGACCACTGTTGTATGAGCACAGGTACATCGGTGTGATAATTTGGTTAACATCCATCCCAATTACATGAGGACAAAGACTCTGTCTGGTTTTGTTTATCCTTGTATCCCTAAAGCCTAGAGCAGTACCTAATATATCTTGTACATAGTCATATTCTCTGAACAAAGGAATGAGTAAATAAGTAATAACACTTTTCAAAAAAAATCTGACATTTTAAGCATCCAGTTTTATCTTTGCAGCAAGAGTATTTGAGCAAATTTTGGAAATAGTTTTCATAGGAACCACCACTCTCTTTTTTTATGTGTTATCAGATATTAAAATGGCAGGTTAAGTCCAAAAATGTTATTAATTTTTCTAACTAAAAAAATCACAAATACTTTTCAATAACTACTTTGTTGTTTGTCTTTATGATTTTTTATAACATGCTCAATTTGTTTAATGAAATCGTCTTGACAGTCATCAGAACTCAATGTATTTTTGTAAGTTTATATCATAATGTTAAAACTATTCTAATCTCCTAAAATGTCTCTATCTCTTCTATAATGTACTTTCTAATAAAATAATGATGTCCCTCACATTCATCTATAAGGATGAAAAATAAAAATAATAGAGTTCAAAATATCTATACTCTCATTCTGTTGAACTGTAATTCATGCTATTTCCACCTACAAACCTCCCTATCAAATATCTTATAATTACAGTTTTAGATTCTTCTCTGGACTTTGTTACCAAACTTTCATATCAATTGTATCTTCATAGTACATTATTGTCTGGTATGGGCACAATAGGTTTCAATAGTTTTTATGCAGGAGGGAATGGCCACCTCAAGAGCAAGGCAGCAAACAAACTTTTTGAATGATGTTATTTGTCTATTTTCATGGGCATATTTAAATTTTGTTTGCATTCATTTTTTTCCTATGGTGTTAAGCTAATCAATTTACACAGAAAGAATCTACATCTCATTGTTATGCTCACTGTGGTTTGTTTCAAGATAAAATTGAAACTTGGTGGGGAGTATAGGACATATTAGCTACATAAAGACACTGAGGATTTGGGAAAATTTTAATCACCCTGAAGGATATTAACCTAATGACTGAAAAACTAACATGACACCACTTCTACTTTGCATGAGCATTTCCAACAAACTCTTTCATCTGCACCATTTGTTCCAGGATGTCTAGGCAAAATCAGAACCTAGTCGGCTCTAGAAGAATATGACTGGTTTCATTTCCAGTCCAAACAATCCCAAGCAGCCGGTAATAGATTCCTTTAAAATTTTCCCTTAGCAATCAAAACTGTTCCTGATCTTAAGGATGCAGTGACTTAGCTGATGTTTTAGTCAACGTTTTCCCTTTGGTTTTAGTCACAACCAAAGGACCTGAGAAAAAATTTTTTAAGGAGGGAAAGTTTATTTGGCAGCTCATACTTTCAGAAGTCTCAGTCCATATTTGGCTGACTCCATTCCTTGGGGACTGAGGTGAGCAAGAAACATGGCAGAAGTGTGTGGTGAATGAAAGCAGCTCAAGACAAGGCACTATGTAAACAGGGTGTGTCCCCTCACCACAGATAAAATATGTACCAAAGGCATGCCCCCAAGAACCCACCTCCTCCAGTTACACCCAACCTGCCTACAACTACCACTCAGTTAATCCTTCTCAGGGGATTAATTCACTGATTGGGTTAAGGCTCTCCCAACCCAATCATTTTACTTTTAAACTTTCTTGTGCTAACTCACACATGAGCTGGTGAGGGACATCACATATCTAAACCATAATATTCTGCCTCTGGCTCACAAAAGCTCATGCTCCTCTCACAATGCAAAATATATTTAGTCCATTTCCAGGAGTTCCCATAGTCTCAATAGTTCCAAAATTGCCCAAAAGTCCAATCCAAAGTCTCCTTTGAAACACAAGGCAAACACTTAGCCTGAGCCCCTGTAAAACTCAAAAGCAACTTACAAATATCCAATATATAAAGGCACAGAACAAACCTTTCCATTCCAAAAGGAAGAAAGAGGGGCACAGAAAGAAGGGATGAGACCAAAGCCAGACTTAAATCCAATTGAGCAAACAAGTCCTCCATGTCCAACATGTTCTCTACAAAGGGCTTATGTAGCTCCGCCCCTGTGGCCTTGCTGGATGCAGCCCATATGACCTCTCTGTTGGATTGTCTGTGCTCAATTCCTACAGGTTTTGTTGGTAAATGCTCCAGTACTGGCATTTTTTAATCTCAGGGATCTCCATTTCAGTTTCAGCTTCCTCCTCACATTTCCATGCACTGCCCTTTCAGGGACAGCCCACAGGGACTTATACCCTGCTGCATTTTGCCTGGCCTCCCAAACCTTCATTTGAAATCTTGGTAGAATCTGCTATAACCCTCCTAACTCCAGCGTCCTGCATTCCTGCAGAACCAGCACTACATGGTAGTTGCCCAGATCTGCCACCATCTCCAGTAGCAGTAAAGCCCCCAGGGACCATGGCTGCAGCATCCTCTGAGTACCTGGGTGGCTGAGCAACATTCTAGGTCAACATCCTAGGTCCCCCTATGCAAATAGGGTAATGCATTAGTTTCTGCTCAAAGTAATTTTTGCTTTTATACCCTCAAGCCTAAAATCGGTGTATTTTACCAATACCTGAGATGCCCTCAAGCCATCTTTCAGATTGTCTCTGGGCAAAGTCTTTAGTGGCTGAATGTCTTTAACAACCACACATTCCATAGCCCCAGTTTTACTCACAGTTTTCTGGCCAAACTACAAGTTTTTCAATTCTTTCTGTTCCGCTTTCCTCTCTTGATTATCACAATATACTTGCCTAAAAGAAACTTGTCATATCCCTACAACCTCTTGAATACTATGCTGCCCCAAAATTTCTTCCACCAGATTAAGAGGCCCATCACCTTTAAATCAGTTTTACAGAAAGTCTCAGGACATGGGCAAAATGTAGACAACTTCTTAGTCAGAACCTAACACAAATGACATTTAGTCCAATTTCCAAGTGTCCTCCTTCTTCTCTGAAATCTCATGAGCCCTATCTTTACTGTCCACAGTCCTGGTGACATTCTGGTCTCCTGAGCTCCCACCAGAATCACTCTTAACTCTGCTTATATAATCTGAAACTTTTCCAGCTAGCATCTCTAAATTTTTCAAAATTCCTCCCACAAATTACAAGAAGCTCCACACACTTCTAAACCACATGATCACGTTAGTCACAGCAATAGCCCCACTTCTCCGTACCAATATCTGTTTTAGTAGCTTTTTTCACTGTTGTGACCAAAATAACTGAAAAGATCAATCAGAGGAAAAGTTTATTTGGGGGCTCATGATTTCAGATATCTTAGTGCATAGACAGCCAGCCCCTCTCCCCAGGGCTCAAGGTGAGGCAGAACATCATGGTAGAAGGGTGTGGCACAGAAAAACAGCTCAGGACATGACAATTAGGAAGCAGAGCAAGAGTCCACTCTCCAGGGACAAAATGTATACCCCTAAGCTAGGCTCCCAGTGAACCACCTTCTCCAGTCACACACTACCTGCCTTCAGTTACCACTCAGTTACTCTTCACAGGGGATCAATTAACTGATTGGGTTAAGGCTTTTATAACCCAATCATTTCTCCTCTAAACTTTCTTGCATTGTCTCACATGTGAGTTTTTTGGGGATACCTCATAGCTAATTCATAACAGCTAAGAAACACTTTTATTTTTATTTATAATAAAATATAAATTATAATTTAGAATTCGAAATTATTTTCAAATTAGGTATAATTATTTTTAAATTTAACATATAAAATTTTAATTATAAGTATAAACAATTATAATCATATTATTTTTAAATTGCCTAGCCCTCCTTTAAGTGCTTGACTAATGTCATCTCATTTTATCCTCATTATAAACCTATGGGAAGGTATCATTTTATCCCCTTTTACAGAGAAAACAATTAAGACATGGAGAATTTAAGTTATGTTTGAGGTTATAGGGACACAGCTATTAGGTGGCAGAGCCAATCCTATTTACCAGGACTTTGATTTCAGATTCTGTTCTTCAAGTGTTTTGTAAACATGAGATAGGCCAATAGTACCAACGGTAGCAGTTACAACGGCTCAGGTGCTGTGAGAGCATGGTGTGGTAGTGTCAGAGCCACAGTGCACACTGAAATGTCATCTGGCCCTTTAGTGTACCCAAGACATCCCAGGTAGAGAAGAGCCTGGGCTCCAAAAAGGGCAGATAGGTTGATCCACCCAAACTTCAATTTAAGGCCAGTGCTAGGCTATAAACTTCTTGAATGTCTGCAAACAACTACAATGTACATTTTTAAAAGATATATTTCAAATCCACTTTCTAGAAACCTGGGATACCAGCTCAATGTCTGGAGTTTCCAGGTGCCATCTGAATCCTAGGACCACAGAGTGCTAAAGCATTTCACTTCACCTCTCACTTGCTTTCCAATGCACGGTGGCTCCAACACGAATGCCTTTGAATCCTGTTTTCTTGGTGAAAAGATGATTTTATTTTTTCCCTCCAATAAAGGAATACTGATCTGTGGGTATAGATTGCCACATACCAGAGTTGAATTACTTTTCTCTGCTCAAGAAACCATTTCCAATTTCAGGATACTTCATCTATTCTCCCCCTACCCCTTGATATTTTTTAGAAAGCTCCCTTCATTTGGGTTCATTTATAGCAGTTATTTACTGTACATCCACAGCATGTTTACAAAATAGCATTCTTGGCACACAGCAGCCAGTCTGAAGGAGTATGAAGGTTATAAAATGAAAATACATACATATATATATATATATATAGAGAGAGAGAGAGAGAGAGAGAGAGATACGTGTGTGTGTTTATATATACTGATATTATTTCACATTCAGGTTACTAGATTTGATTTAATTTTGTATTCAAATTAAGATATATATATATATATATATATATATATATATATATAGAGAGAGAGAGAGAGAGAGAGAGATCACATCCCATTTCCAGTACCCACTATATGAAAAAATAAAATCATTTGGATTAATGTGAGAAATAAGACAAACAGAAATGATATTGTGACATATATATAGTCATCTATACACACATACACATATATAAGATATGTGTACAGAAAGAGAGAGAGCCTGGGAGAACCAAGTATTGCTGATGGGATTGTAAGGAAAAAACATACCAGGAAGTAACTTCATCCCTTCCACAAATTCTTGATCTTAGAGCCACCTTCACTTTTCTATCTGGTCCCTGGCACGATGCTTAAAAGAAAAATAAATAAATAAAAAGCATTCAGTAAATATTTGTCAAATAAATCCATACATGAAAGAATATAGAGAGAAAGGAAGAGAGGAAAAGAAGGAAGGTCTTAATCAAGCAATTGAATTATCGGGTCCAATCTCCACTGTCATCTATGTCTTTACTATTTTTCTGAGTCCACTTCTCTCTACTGCCTCATTTTCTTATGGGCCTCATTGACTTTTCAGTATTTCACAAAGCACATTCCTACCCTGGGTTATCTTAAGCTTTTATTTTCTCAACTCATTTCTTGGAAAATTCATGGGAGATCTCCCAACTAGGTCCAGGATAAACCCGTTCAGTCTCCCTGATTCCTACTTGATCTTTCATGTTCCTGTATTTTTAGCACCTCATCATCTTGCCCTAGTCCATTTTTCAATTTCTCAAGTCCCCAGTTCCATCCACATCCATCTTAAAAATGACTCAAAGAAAATCCATCCCTCCTTTACAAGCCAAACTTCCCACCTACCCGTGATCTTAACTGCCCCACCCCACTGCCTTTGCTCTGGTACATGCAGCCCTTTCCCTTTCCCGTTTTATTAGCATGCTCAGGATGATTCATCCACAAGGAACCAAAACCAAAAGCACCACCAAAACACATTTATCTCTATTTTTTTTCCTCTTCTGGTCATGACCTAGCATTCCTCTATCTGTTGTCTTCCTTTTACCCTCTCTCTGACCAAAATAAAAGTCTCAGAAGTTACAGGTGTTCTCAAAAGTCAAATCTCCTGATATTCTAACTGTTGTCATCCTTTTCAAGCCCCATGTAGCCTTTAGCACTATCAGCCTCTCCAGCACCTCCAACGTGGCTCCTTGACTGGTTCCCTTCCCATGGTTCCCTATAGGACTGTCTACTGCCTCATTTTCATCCTGCAGCACCTATATGTAATAGTTCCTCAGGGCATAGACCAGCTTTCCCTCATCTCTTCAAGAGTTACATGCCTCTCATGACTTCCAATAATAATTCAACATTTTCAACCAATACATCAGCCAGACATTGATCTGGCCTCTCTGCATATATTTTAAAGCACACACACACACAAATGCACCAGGTTTCTGAAAAGCTGTTTTCTCCGAAGGACTCTTTTTCTGATAACTAACAATTATTTCTTAGTCAACAAGGTTAAAATCTAAAAGTAATCAATCTCTGACTTCTTGTCTTTGCCTCCTACAAATCCTTCATAGGTTTTTGTTTGTTCTTATGTTTTTGTTGCTTGGTGTGGGGTTATAAAGAGGGAAAGAAAAGAAATAGGGGGAACTGGACTCACTGTGGAACCCACTCCACGGAATCAAAATGCTAAACTGAGAAAATCAAGGGATTGGTTTATTCTAGCGTGACAGTGGTTTAAAATGACTAAATGACATGCAAAAATAGAGAACACAGGCATTTTTTTTTTCTTCAACATTACCAGAGGGGCTGGGGTTGTGGCTCAGTGGTAGAGTGCTCACCTAGCACACATGAGGCACTGGGTTCAAACCTCAGCATCACATAAAAATGAAATAAAAATATTTTTTAAAAATTACCAGAAACAAATATTTGTAAGTTCACATAGTAGCACATATGACAACTGGGTTTGGGGATCACCATGTTACATCAGGTGTCTCCAATCCTTAACCAAATTCACATAAAGTGTAACTGCAATTAGCCTCATTGCTTAGGTAGCCAACAAATGTTATTTCTGTGATTAAGACTCTTTTCTGTTTGATTGTTATAATGCAGTTTTTAATTTCTAAAGAGTTTCAAAACTTAACTTATTTGTATGAAACATCCCATCAAAATTTCTTCCCATTTATATTGTTTTATTTATTTTATTCTAGATCTCTTGCTTCCCTGACAAAGTGATTTAGAATTTCTGCGCAAGCAAGGCAAGTGAAGACCTCTTTTCAAAAGAAAAGGTAAGTCCCCGGGACTGAACCGTCTCTAGGCATGAAAACTTCTTAAAATATCCAGCTTGTTTGTCTTGATGAAGTCACTTGGCTAAGCTGCAGTTTACCTAGCAGTCTATCATTTATGCTACTTGCTTCTGTGAATTAGCTATAGGTAAGGATTCCAAGAGTGTAACTGATCTGATTGTCATACTATTTTTTATCACATGAAAGCAATGACATTTCTACAGACTTTTTTTTTCCCTAGAAAATTAGATGAAGGAGGAAATTCTAAAATATAGAATTTCTGCTTTTAACCAGACAGAATTTGCAGTATAAAGTAGGCCAAGCACAATGGATTAGAGTATGTGTTTCTCCCTCTTCGGAAGTGATTTGTGGGGGAGCTCTCTTGTTCTCTGGAAGTCTTAATCCTTTCTGAGCAGCACTTACATGGCAACCTTAGAGAATTAAACTTGTACCTGGTTATTTTTTTTCCCCTCTTCTTGATATAGCTCAGTGCGTTTTCTCAATGGTAACCATGGTCTAGTAATTTAAAGCTTTTGAACCTTGTGAACAGATTCATTTAAAACCATATTCTGAAGGGTTTCCACAAAATGGAAAATGTCTTCTACCAGGAAACTACAAAAGAATTTACAACAGAAAATCTGATAAGTGTTCACTGAGGATGTGTTTACAGTAGTATCTAGAGTAAATCATTCAAAAAGTTCCTGACCATTGGAGTGCAGCTACAATTTTCCTTGCCCTCTCCTGATTGTTTTTTTTTTCTTTTAAATACAGTAAATATTTCAAATTTAGTAAAAATTCCCAGGAGGAAAAGGTCTTTCTAAAATATGAAATCATAAAAAAAATGCCAATAGGTAGGAATAGTAGCATTTTTACATCAGAAAAATTGAGTTAGTTGAGCAGATTTCTTTTTGATGCTATTCATTCAAAGACAACATTTTGGTTAACAAAAAATCCTTGCAGAAGTTAAGGAGGCCTGCCTACATCCTCAGATCCGGTGGCAATCACTGTAGTTTTGTCACTGATGCTGATATTATTTTACATTCAGGTTACTAGATTTGAATTAATTTTGTATTCAAAACAAGTGATCATTGTTTATGTCTGAAGTTGACACAAATGCAATACTTGCAAGAAGAGGTTTTTCGCCTTTCTTCTTACCAAAAAGAGAAGATTTGAAGTTTTGTTGTTATTGTTGTTGTTGTTTTAAGAATAAAATGGTTGTTTATTGGTTACATACAATAAGAGCAACTGCTGTTGTTTTCTTTTAATATTGCTCTCAGGCACTGATTTTTACTTTTCCCCTAAGGGCATCTCAGAGAAAAGTGATAAGAGAGTCCTTTAATAAGCGCTCTTCCCTGCATATGTGCACATTCATATGAGTAATTAATCAAAACTAAAATAAAGCTCTGTAATGAATGGCTGAGTTATGGGCCATCTCCTGCATGCAGGGTCTCTCTCTTCCCTGGATCTCAATTTAGGTAATGGTAAGATTTTTCCATCAAGATAAAACGGTTAATACAACGTACATTTTAATAATTTAAACCTCCTCACTAACTGTTCTTTTAAGATCTTCTGTAAGATTTTTAGCATTATATTTTTGCATACTGCATATGGAACAAAGACACTACAAATGTATGTGTAATATATATATATATATATATATATATATATATATATATATATATATATCTATATATATATATATATATATATATCTCCATATATCCTGAGGAAGTGATTCATCTAAGTTGCTTTACTGATATTTTCCTCAAAGCCTCCTCCTGGCTTTTCATTCAAATATAAGTAGCAACAAATCACACTGTGAAAGAATTATCTATAATATAGATTGTAGTTGAATAATAAGTTAAAATAATTTTGGGGATAAATTAGCATTGAACTATTCCAAGAATTAGGAGCACAGCCTTTCTTATTAGTAATGAGAGTCAGGAACTCTAAGCTGAAATGTTATCACCTGTGTGTTTCCTGCTATAAAATTATAACTCGATATTCAGTGCAAAGGCGATACTTGATTCTTTTGAAGCTCATTGTTGATGAAATTCCTTTGGGTCTCTGGCATTTCACCTCAGAAAAAGCACTGCCCAGGAATGCCACTATAATAAAATATGTCAAACTCTCCTGTCTTTTAAGTACCCTCTCTTCAAATCCTTCTCTTGTCAATTCATGAAAACCACTCTTCCCATACTGGGAGGTTCTCTAGGACAAGCATCTAGTCTGTAATAGCTAATATAAAAACTTGAATGTTTTAGTGCTCCTCTGAGATGCACATGGAAGGATAACTTTTCATATGCTGTGATGTAGGTCGGCTGCTACCTGTTCAAGACATGAATAAATAACCATTTATATTGATGAGGAAACAAAAGATAATATCCGCATACCTCTAAACTCTTCCTAAATCAGGCCGGACAACCAAACACCTTCCAACCTACGGGAAAAAAAAAAAAGAGAACATTTTTTTAAAGTCTCTCTATCCTATATCATTTAGGAAGATTTCTAGACTTTACCTGTTCTGATTGAGACCAGCTACAGTAATGTTTTTCATGCATATGCTTCAGCTAAAATTCCTCAGTTTGATACTAAATACACTTTTTATTTCCTACAGTTACTCTGATATTTTAAATAAGTCTAATTCTCAGAAACATTTTATAAATTAAAGAATTATAGCCAGGCATGGTGGCACACACCTGTAGTCCCAGTGGCTTGGGAGGCTGAGACAGGAAGATGGTCAGTTCAAAGCTAGCCTCAGCAACTTAGTGAGGCCCTAAGTAACTCAGCATGACTCTGTCTCTAAATAAAATATAAAAAGGGCTGGGGATGTGGTTTAATGTTTAAGTGTCCCTGGGTTCAATCCCCAGTTTAAAAAAAGGATAAAATGTTTTGATAAAATGGGACTATGAACTAAATATAATTTTCAATGCATAGAATCCTGCTATAGTTGAAAAGTCAATGGAAAGAACAGAAAACATAAAATGTTATATGGTCTGTCTTAGAAACAAAGAAAAGAAATATCATAAATAATTGAAATTCACAGATAAGCCAAGGCTATCATTTTTAGACAGTTAGCTCCACCTGTTTCCAGGCCTTTACAAAATTGAACACACAATTGCAAAACCATTGGCTTGAATAAAACTGCTTTCTTCCCCCTGCCATATTGTCCAAAAAAAAGGAAAAGGGAATACAAAGAAACCACCCAATGACCCTAATAGTCCCTCCCTCTCTAAACTGGGATTGGAAGATGCTGATTATATTTAGTGGATAATCAAAGAACTGGACGAGATGAAAGAAACAGCGTAAATTAACCATGTCAGAAAACATGGTAAGCCACTCTGATGATTATAAGTCACTCTGTTTGTTGTCTTGTAGAACAAAAATCAGAATGGCTGACTACAGATTTTACTTTTCATCTGGATGCTGTGGTATTTTGCAGACACAGCATTTGGTTCAGGGGGAACGTTGGAGTTTTAAATTTGTGTGACACTGTGGTAATTTTTCACTGTGCTTCTTATTTTGTCTCTCCTAAATGATCAGTGTTACCACTAAGCATGGGCATGAGCAGTGTGGTCCAAAGCTTTGTTTGACATCTGCAAGTTAGATAAGAAAAAATGTAACACTAGGAAGCTTCTAGTCTGGTGTTAAGAGTCTTGCGGAATCCAAGGGGGAAGAGTTCAGGCTGATGAGAGGCTTTGATGGGTAAAATATGCATCTGACTTAGTAGGTGGAGATGGCTCAGCAGGATATCTATGACTGTCTTGTGTCTAGCCCACTGTGGCACTGGCCCCAAATTGAAAAGACAAGAAAAATAATTAAGAATTTTCTTGCTGAAGTATTTAACCTTTAAGGAAATAGAAAAGAAAGACAGAAATTTAGGGAAAAGAAGCCCATTAAAATTTAATGGCAATTGGGCTGGGGTTGTAGCTCAGTGGTGGAACATTTGCCTTGCATGTGTGAGGTACTAGGTTAGATGGATCCTCGGCACCACATAAAAATAAAGAAAGAAAGAATATGTGGGACATTATGTTTAAAAAAAATTAATGGCAATTTACTCTACATTGGAAAGTTGTAGAGTGAGCAAAATGGATTTGTTTGGGCTGTCCCAAAGGTGAAGTAATTTCAAAAGTAACTATTTAATGCAGAAGGGTCATAGGCAAACTCATTTTGAAACATGTTTAAAAAACACCATTCTCAGGGCTAAGGCCACACAGTTCAGTGGTAAAGCACTTACCTAGCGTGTGTGAGGCCCTGGGTTCAGTACCCACATCACCACAAAGAAAAAAGAAAGAACTCATCATTCTGAATTTCATCATTTCTGGTTAGTCAGATACAAAGCACTCACAGAGTTTCAAAATCACAATGTGATTGTTCTTGGACCTAGACAGGAACCATACTGTAAAATGATATAACAAGTAGCTTTCTGTGCAGGTTCATGTTCTGGTACTTGGTGATAAGTTTCCACATAGATTTGTACAGATGGAAAGTGAGATCCTCGCAGAAAACCACGGGTTGTCTGTAACTACACTGAAACTGTATCCCTGCTCTCCTCTTGTCCCAGTGTCTTCTGTCTCTAAAGTCTTAGCTCCATGGGATCCTGATTGTCCTCTGTACTGAGGCAAGAGCCAAGGCCACTGTGGAAACACATCACCTGGAATAAAGGGATGACTCTAAAACTTGCCACTTGTATTCCAAAACCAAATCACTTGCTTCACAGCCTATGGCCCAAATCACTGATAACTACCTAGGAAATTAGACAGTAAAAGGCCATTATTAGAGAATAGCTGGGAGATGGGTAAAGCAAGATGACTACAAGCAGGAATCAGAGGAAACATTCACTCACAGATCAAATGGGACATTTTTAAAAATAAGTAGTACCATTTTGCCTTCAGTTTTCCAATCAATAAAAGAGTAAATAAATACAATGCTACATGGTGTGCCATTTGAAGTAATGAAGATAGCATAGGCCTAGGTTTGCATTCTTTCATTTTTGTTTACTTTGTTGTTGTTGTTTGGTACCGATGATTAAACCCAGGGGTACTTAACCAATGAGCCACATCCCCAGCCCTTTTTTATATTTTATTTAGAGACAAGGTCTTGCTGAGTTGCTCAGGGCCTAGCTTGAGTTGCTAAGGCTGGCTTTGAACTCATGATCCTCCTGCTTGAGAGTCTCCTGAGCCGCTGGGATTACAGTGTTGCTCCACCACACCCAGCTCAAATTCACATTATTGGTTCATCACTTTTTAATTCTGACAATTTGTTAATTCATTTGTCTACATCTCAGTTTCTTAACCTGTAAAATGGTAATGATATAATATTTCATGAATACAAAATTTAATTAATATACTAACTAACCTAGGTATTAATATTGAATGAGTTGTGCATTTTAAAGGTGACTGCATGCACAATTCACAACAAATTGTTCCTATTTTATTTAGAATAATTATTTCCCAAGAATCTCATACTCTCCATTTCTAAGATGTTTGGAATAGATGTACATATTGTCAATGTTCTTGTATTCACTCATATTTCATTGAATGAGAAAGGATAAAATTCCCAATTTGGTGGGTGAAAAAACAAATAGAAATAGGCAATGCCAGGATTTTTTTTTTAATATAGCAGCCACAATATAAACAAGCTATATTCTACCTCTCTGGTCACATTGCAATGAGAAGATTTAGGGATATACAATGAAGGTTGAAGGTTTTAACTCCAGGAAATGTAGCCAATTTCCAGCTTTCTTTCAAAATCATCTTTCTTGTCAGGTTCTGAATAAAAACTTCTGCTTTAGGGAAGATTACCAGAGGTAAATAAGTATGATAAACAGGCAGGTTGGAATGGATAGCAAAAGCTGAGCTTCCACGGCTGGCATCCAAGAATTCCACTACTAAAAACACTGAGGATTCTGTCTGCTGCTTTTTCCCTGGCATTACCACAATACTATGGGTCAAGTGCATGGTAAGAGCTCCATAGTATGTTGAATGTGTGAATAAATGGTAGGTAAATGGCCCATTTTCCTGGGAAGTATTCCAAAAGTTGTTCGTCTATTCTAGGAGATAGAGATGGCTTCTAATAACCAATACTGATATTCTTAACCCCGTGTGGAGGTGGAAACTCAGAACTCTCTCACCTTGACTATTGTGGATTTCAACATTGTGTTAATACACTATCAACATCCCCCACCTCTATTCATTGGCCTTGTGCATCTCTAGACTGAGCCTGATTAGAATAAGGATGTTTCAACACCTTCTGTTCCAAACCCTTTATAATTACCATGTTCTTAACAAAATACAGTATTCCATAGATGGTTTATTTTTTGCGTTGTGAACCTGATTATATAAGAAATGCCATAGCAAATGAGCTTAGTGATCCATGTAGGTAAGTCTGTTTTCAGTGGCCCCAAAGAATAGTCTATGGGAGATTGTGGTTTCTATGTAGATATTATGTAAGTGGACTTCTCCAACATCTCCTAATAGTTTACCAACAATCTCTCATATGAGAATTCACTTAATTATTTTGAATATTATAAACTAAAAATAAATTTCCACCAACCCTCCCTAAATTTGAGCAAAATTCCTTACTAAACAAAGAAATTCCAGCATTCAAATGATGATGAATACTAAACTATGATAAAAAAAAAAACCAATTAGCTAGAAAGGGACTGTGATCCAATACAAGGCATTTTTAATCAGCACTAGACATACAGGTGAATTTCTAAGTAAAATATTAATTTCATAGATTTCAATCTACCTCTATTCCTTTTATTCTCTTTTCTCATTCCCCAGGAAATTTTTTTTTTTTTCGTTTACAGATTTTGTGATGTTTGCTTTATCCAAACACAGAGATATCACCAGAGAATCACCCTCCTGGTTGATTTGTAACATCTAGATGAAGCTAATAATGATAAATTGTTCCACCACAGCAAATTTTTAGAAGACTCGGGTGTTAAAAAAAAATTCAATTTGTGAACATAACAAAGCTCAGTTGAATTAACAAAGGCGACTTCAATTGAATAGCATGTGCAGGGTAAAAGATATTTTTTGTACCTCTATAAAGGAAACTCTTTTTTTTCTTTTTACACATACATCATTCAAGTACCAGGGGGGGAAAAAACCCCTCTCAGGCACTGTTTATTGAAAAATTTCATGAGAGCCAATCTCCCTTTTCCAGCAGAGCATCAACCTACCTTTCTAAAAGGGGAGCAGATGATGCTTTTGAAAATACTGCCTGCATGTTGCAACACATTTATTTAAAAATGCTGTTTCTATTATGCTCGAACACTCAGAGTAAAACCTTGTCATAAATGGTGTTATCACCAGGAATGGCAAGTTGTTTTCATGCAAGAAGTTCAAAATCTCCTCTGATGTGGTCAATTAAGGGAGCTTTATATAACTCCTTAGGACCAACTGAGGGTACATTTTGTTGTCATTTTTTTTTTATATAGTTGGGTTCTCATATCCTTCTGACCTACATAGCATGGGGGGGTCAGCCATCAGCTGGCACTTCTCAGAGTTGTTCAAGGAGAGACTGGCAATTTGTGTGCTGGTTTCTGTGTGCGTCTATTTATATGTTCAGCTATAGATCGACCTATCATCCTTTCTCTCTGTTCCATTACTTACCATTGACACACTTCATGAACAAAAGTTCTTTGGTGTGAACGTGATCTTAGAGTAGATTTATACAAAGTGCAATAGTCCTTTATCTGAAGATCGAGGTGTGCAAAGAAAACCCTGGCTCGGTACTCCCTCCTCTGTGTCAGATTTTGACCTCAAGACCTATCTTAGTGCAGTTTTGTAGCCGGTTTGAAGAGTTCCTTTCCTCTATCCTGGAAAGGGACAGTGGGAGGTGGGCGGAGAAAGCACTCTGGCTATTCTTCTCTTCAGAGTGGTCAGCAACCTAGTGTCGCTTCCTGGGACCTCTACTCCCATTCAAACACCACCCATTAGTTTCAGCTGTGAAGTTCAGTGTGCAAAGCACTAAGGGATAATGTCTCACTTACATGAGCCATATTCTTGCTCCTTATTGATTTTTAAGATCACAATTACATTAAATGCCAAACTTGAAAATCAAGGCAAAGTGGCACTCAAGAAGAAATCTGATTACTATTTAAGAGGAAAAGGAAAATCTAAGAAGGTTTTGAGTGCCAGAAATAGATCATTGCATTGTAGACAGTTTAAATGGTGTTTATCTTTAATATGTGTGGTATCTGTGATTATACATGGATATCTCTTGGGAAATAGCATGTTTAGATCAAGGAACAATAAAGAACTTGGTGTTGGCTCTTTTGAAAATGTTAAAAACTCAGTGGAAAATACAGGCTTTGTATGGCTTGTGTTTTTGAAAAAAAAAATGGTTTAGAGGAGAAATTCAGTCTTCAAAGGCAAGGGCACTTCCTTAAGTATGTATTTATTTAATTTGTGTGGCATTGTGGTAGGCCCTTAGAGTAATACAGAAGATGAATCAAACATGCATTCAACCCACAAAGAGCACTTGTTCAGTTAAGAGAAGAAAGTCATAAACAAAACATATCAAATAAAGTGATTCGTGATACAGCAGAGGGCCACTTGACTTGAGGTGACAACTAAGAAGAGGAAGGAGACTAGTGAAGGATTTCTTAAAGAAAATTCTGTTGTTTAAACCATTGTCATGAGGATGTTCAAATGGTCTCCAGAAATCACCTTCAGCCACAAGAGATTACAGAGGCTGATAGGGAGGTGTAAAATGTCCACATTCCATTGAAAGTGTTAAGTTCATGCCTGCTTTGTGTATGCCAATTAGTGGGGTAGAAAGAGGATGTACTGGGTCAGAGTTAAAAGCATATAAAACTTTACTTTCTTTTTTTTTCCCCCAGTACTAGGAAGTATTTCCCCTTTCTTAAAAAACATCATTTGTGGGCTGGGGATGCGGCTCAAGCGGTAGCGCGCTCGCCTGGCATGAGTGCGGCCCGGGTTCGATCCTCAGCGCCACATACAAACAAAGATGTTGTGTCTGCCGAAAACTATTCTCTCTCTCTCTCTTTCTCTCTTAAAAAAAAAAAATCATTTGTTTACTTAAATATTTCCCAGGCTCCTATTTCTAAGGAACAAATGGAGTGTTTAGGATTTTAGTAAGGTCACCTTGTATAAAACTATTAGGTAGTTCAAGATTCTAGAAGTTTAAATGTTTTGACTACATAAGATTATTGCAGTATACGATTAACCAGTTACTTTGTGAGAAAATCAGATTAGAGAAAAAGTACCAAGGCCTGCCCCAAAGTGCTGTCCTCATTTATTCACTAAGGTCAGTGTTAGCAACTTTGCCACTGTGGGACATTTGGCATTATCAGGATACTGGTTTTTTTGTCCCCACTTGGGGATGAGTACCATTGGTCTCCAGTGGGGAGAGGCCAAAGACGCCGAGGAACACCTTAACATGCCAAAGACAACCCACCACATTGAAGACTCACGCAAAGCCAAAAGGCCAAGGTTGAAAATCCTGGCCTAGGTTTATAATCCTCCTTTACCCACCAGTTGTGAGCCCCATTAATAATGAAGATTGCCTGGAGAGGCCTGATATTCATACACCCCCCATGAACGAACAGGTACCTCAGCTATGTATTCAAAGAACCCAGCTAGACTTTGGTCATGTCATCAGAAGCAAGAGCACAAGGCCAAGGAGGCAGGAGTGAGAAGGAACAGACATACCCAGAATACAGCTTCTTCTGGGCACAGAAGTGTGCAAGCAGAGGTCCTAGTCAACAGACTGAAATGGGCTTCCAGGCAAGAGAGGCCAGCAGTGGAGTTACATCCAGAGGCCTCACTTCTCAAGGGCCAACTGAGCTATTAAAAGCTAGCCACAACTCCTGTCTGTTCACTGGCAGCAAGAATTTACTCTTTCTCCCATTTTTTGTTCCCTCACCTTAGGGCTTTTTGTTTGGACCTCAACTCAGAACTGCTCATTCGTCCTTACCCCAAGTCTCCATAACACCATTCTCCCTCACCCTGCTCAGCCTGCCCCAGCTGGGTACTGCCACTGGGCTACATGGTCACAGCAGATGGAAAATGGTGATAGACGAACCTGTTCTTTTTTTTACTTTTTTTTTTCTATTTGTTCTTTTAAATATGATATGACAGTATATAGGTATGACAGTAGAATGTATTTTGATGTATTATGGAGTCTAACTTCCCATTCTTGTGGTTACACATGACGCAAAGTTACTCTGGTGATGTATTCATATATGAACCAGGAAAGTTATGTGTGATTCATTCTCCCATTCCCATCTCCCCTCCTTCCTTTCATTCCCCTTTGTCTAATCCAATGAACTTCTGTTCCCCTCCCCATCCTTATTTTGTGTTAGTATCTGCGTGTCAGAACATTTGGCCTTGGGTTTTTTAGGGATTGGCTTATTTCACTTAGCATGATAGGAAGGACCTGTTCTTATAGACAAGGGGGCACTGGGGACAATGTGTTCCTATAAACCAAGGGTAGGAATATGAACTCCTTTCTGCAAATAAATATTTTGATAGACAGCAGTTTTGTAAAGTGTTCTAAAATTCTGATGAACTTTTGTGTTTGTTTATTTCTTTGTATTTTAGATCTCAAAGACCCAATTTAAAGTTGGCAATTCAGTAGTATTTTTTATGACCCAATGATATGTAACTCTTCTAGGCAACTCCAGGCAGCTTTGTTGGCTCCCCTAGAGCCAACAAAGGAATTTGCAGTTGGGAGACATAGTCTCCATCCATCCATTATCCCATTTATTTCTCACATGAGCCCAGGAAAGTTAGAGCTCTTTTAGTACATTGCTTAGCATTTGGTGGATGCACAATAAATAGTTGATAAATTAACAAATGTCCAAGTGTTTTGAAATGGGAAAAAAATCCCATTGTTAAAACAGCTTTGTGCATTGAAACATGGTTTCTTGGGGACAGATCTAGGGCCTTGGGTAACTGGCTGCTCACTCAGGGCTTTCATACTGCCTGTCCAGGTTTTTCTGCACTAGGATAGACACACAGCCCTGGGAGTCCACCATGGCATTAAACTAGTCCCTGTATCCCAGAGTGGCCGCTCATTTCATAGAGTGAGCTGTTTAGGGCCTAAGCACTTAGGCACTGCCTTATTCCCTTGTACATCTTCAAGTAGGGCAGTCACCCAGAGCAATTCCATCAGAGACAGTGCTCTCCTGCTCTGTAAAGCAGAGAACCCTGCCTTTGATTTATTTTGTATTTCACCACAGGGCTGAGCATACCCTAGAGGCATTTAATCTGTTGACTTGAATTGATCTCCGATGCTGGGCTTGGCCTGATGTGAACCTTCACACTGTAGGACTCAGCAAGTCATTGGAACTCATTTTGCTTTAAATCCAAGGCCCCTGATGGTTCCAACTAACTTTCTCTGAGGTCCATGGGTCTGGTCAAAAGATCATAGCTTTGACACAAGATGCAGTTAAAGCAAAGACATGCTCTTCCAAGTCTGTAGGTTGAAGATAACCAGAGGTGGCAATAATGTCAATCTCCTCCTCAAAAAATATCATTTACTCAAATAATAGTGTAAATTTTGGTCCTAATTTACCTTTGTAAACTTATTCTTCATTACTCATTTACATCATCTATGTGCTCCAGCCAAGCTGAACCGTTTCCTCCTGGCAAGAATGGCCTCTCCCTCTGTCCTTCTGCCCACTGCCCATCTCCCTATAACCCAACACATCTGATTCATTCACTCTCTTGTTCAGCAAATATTGATGATGCATCTACTAAGTGTCAGACAGTATGCTCAGTGCTTGGAATACAGAGATAAGAAAGAATCTGCAAGTCATCTGAGGAGCTTAATTTCTTTACCAACTGTTTACATGAAACTAATTGATGAAATAGTTATCAAGTGTGGTGTCTCGTTAGTAGATAAATTAATAGGATCTTATGATAAACTAACAGGAGAATCATACTTGGAAGATGAGGTCTTGGGGAGACTCCCTGGAGAGATCTCACTCAGGCTGAGCACTAAAGCCAAGTGAGAGTTGGAGGAAGAACATTCCAGCATGAGGAACAGCCAACATGACTTTGAGACAGGAAAACTCCTCCAGCAAGCCTGCTTCCGTGATGCTTTTTCTCATCACATCACCAACCTACCCATGTGACCCCAGTCAGGAATAACCATGTTCCTTCCCCTCCATGCACCTTATTGGTTCCTCTTGTGATATGTCTCACTCTCTCCGCCTCTGAATAAGGTCATTTATCTCTCCTTGCTTGAGGGTCGTGTGCATATCACAGTCACTTTTGGCAGTGATTACTCAAGACAATGTGACCCTTGGCTCTTTCTGTCAATTTCTCCAAACTACTGCCCTTTGAAAGGTGGATTAATAGGATGGACTCTCAGGTCAAACAGAGCCAGGGCAGCTTTCCTTATGGAAGTAGCAATTTAATATTCCTTCCAACAGGCAGCAGTGCCAATTGTCTGATCATTTTTTCAGATGTTTTTGCTAGAGAAATGACACAACTCCAGGGCATCTTGAGAATTAAAAAGTGATGTGCCTTACTAGACCCTGTGGTGCACTAGCAGTTCAGGAGGTTGAGGTGGGAGGATCTCAAGTACAAGGCCAGGCCAGGAAACTTAGTGGGACCCTGTCTCAAAATAAGAAATAAAAAGAGCTGGGGATGTAGCTCAGTAGTAAAGCACCCCTGGGTTCAATGCCCAGTACTGCAAAAAAAAAAAAAAAGAAAGAAAAAAAGAAAAAGAAAGAAAGAAACAGAAAATGATAGGCTGTTATCACAGGGATATAGTCTAGAGGTGGCTGTGCAGGAGCTATCAACCATATGACTTAGATTGGAATGCTAAATGGGATATGTGTCATACTTAAAAATAAATATATATGATATGAAAGCAGAGAGTGTTAGAGAAAGGGGAATAATTATATAAAACAGGGCTGGGATATAGCTCAGTTGGTAGAGTGCTTGCTTCACATGCACAAGGCCCTGGATTCAATCCTCAGCACCAAAAAAAAAAAAAAATGCTGTTTATATAAAACAACTCATGATCAGCATAAGAAAACTGTCTTGGGAAGTAAATTAAAGTCACTGGTAAATAAGGGTTAAAAATCAAAGCACAAAAAATTGGTTTTGTGGAAGAACAGTGTTCTGCAATTGTCCTATTATGATATTGAATTCTGCTTGAATAAATTAGGACTGGTGTTCTCTTGTTTAGCTGTCATTAAAGAACTCAGTGGTAAATGTCAGTATCCCTACTAAGACCCCACTGAGTTTCGTGAAATTCTCCAAAAACCTCTCTAACCAAATTTATAAGCTCTGCATGTTTGACCATCTTAATGTGTGAAACTGACTGAGAGATCTAAGACTAACTGTACACAGCTCAATTCCAATTTGTTTGTTTGTTAACAATGTCTTTGACATGTTATACATTATGTCACGTTACAATTTGATGGAAAATGACTTCCTGTGTCCAACAAGAAATACATTTTTAAGAAACATGGCAACTACACTGTTATTTTCCTTGCTGTTTTCAATGGCAGTCATTTTGCCACATCCTCTTTCTTCAGAATTATCAGCAAAAGAATTCACTCCTGCTAAAGACGGTGGCTTAGAAGAGCGACCTTCTTATCTGTCCATTTCCAAGAGCAAACTAAAACACTTTGTATTTTACCTAGGATATGTCACCTTTAAAAAGACTCCAGCAACATGAGTTCCACGAATCATATTGGAAAGTTTGCAAGTTTTCACTTCAAGAAGGGGAAATTGTCCCATTTGGAGCTCAAGGCAGAGAGCTACATGCCACATTCTCTGAAAACAGCCAATGTCCTTCAGTACAGTTTATCTGTGGTCTGCCTTGGTGTTGTCCACAGCTAACGCTTAGTAGTACAGAGCAATCCTTCAAGGAGCAAAGAAACATTCATTCAACATAATCAGTAAAGCCAGAGTAAGAGGGAGGTGATGGGGGTCAGGGGTTGGGGGTAATATAGGAGCTGGGGAAGAAGGAGAAGAATTCTTATAAAAGTTTGGTGATATCTAAAACAGAGTTAGGGGTCCTGGCGGGATTCCTCCCCCTTTTAACAACAAAGTGCAGAGTGAAAGAATATGCTCAGCTTACTTTGTCTTCCTATTTCGTTTGATCTGAAAGAACAATCAGAGACGGCTGATTTCTGAAGACTGTTCAGAATAGAGAGATGGCGGATGCCCCCAGTCATAGCCATCATTGTCAACAGGAGGCATCCCAGATACTGACACCAGCACCTGGAAACGCTCAGATGCTCCACACTTCATCTTTCATTTCAAAATCTACTGCTGGGAATTCTCTTTGTACGATGCATTGGATGATAAGTGTTTAGAGGAAGAACGGATCCTGAAGGAGATTAAAGCGTGGACCCTCAGGCACTAAAAATGAACGCTGGAGGATTCAGATATTTTAAGGTTAAAGCAGAGATGTTGCTGAGAAAAGCAGAGATGGACACCGAGACATGGAGAGAAAACTGAAATTGAGAGAGGCCGCATAAAAGAAAGAAAATTGTCTCTACCTAGACCCAAACCTCTCATTTGACCTCTGGTTGGTCATGTGGGTCCCTCTCTACCTGCACACCAACTAGCCTCATTAAGTAATCAGACAGTTTGGCATAATGTTCAAAATAATGAGAAGGACTCTTTACCGCAAAGGAATCTAAGACAAGTTCAAAATCCCCTTGGAGGATTTCTGCCAAGAAATTTAGCACCTTTGTATCCTAGATAAAGGCTTCAAGTTTTAAGGGATGGAGCAGGTTAACCTTTTTTTTTTTTTAATCAGTTTTTAAAGATATGGATGTCACTGACTGTGTTAAATATCTAAAAGTCATCTTAACTAAAGTGCAGGATTGTATTGCAGGCATAGTAAAGTTAGAGAAGGGGTTATAAGAACTTGAGGTTTTTTCTAATTCTTAAGTTTGTGGGAAAGGAATACCTCTCAAAAATAATTTCCATGCACTTCTCAAACCATAAAATAGGGTGGATATTTAGGTTGGTTGGTCAGTGTTTGTTTTAAAACAAGAATACAACTTCACTGGAATACATTTCATTTTATCGCCACATAGGGTGACTTCTGGGGCTATAGATGGTTGTACGGCTACCCATTCATTGTATATGAGTATCAAGAGATATGATTTGTTTCTATCCTGAAGCTATCCACTGTCTCTGAGGACATGCGAAGTACACTTTAGGAAATGTAAAACTTCGAAAAGGGTCAAAAAACCTAATATTTTGGGTTCCTATTTTTTACCCTATATTTTTTCACCCAACTTAGCAACTTGTTAAATATAGTTAATAAAATACAAGTTTAGTTTTTAGATTCTCGCCTGTGACACAGTGAAACTGGCCCCATAGATAAAAGAAAGTTCCTTAATCTTAAATATCAAGTTCACTAGCAAATGTGCTCTTGTGTCTTTTTATTTAAAGAAGGGGGAATAATAGTAAAAATGATAAGTACTTATAATACCTTTACATATCTGTGATTTACCTCTTCAGTTGTATATAAACCTCTACAAAGTAAATCAGTGATTTTATCAAACTGATTTTTAGTTAGTTTTATTCCCTAAGAAATTATTTAAAGTTCCTCATCTGTGATTATTAAAATTTTCCCTACCACTTATGAAGGAAAACGTTTTAATCTTTGAAGAAATAAAATAATTGGTAAAGTGCTCTAGAGTATAATAAAAGCAGATGAAAGAAATTTGAAATCAGTTTTTGCTATTTCTAAAGAAGCTAAAAATTTTGAGAATATAATCACAGCTCTTCCATGCATTTTTCTGGCAATATAGAGATGGTTAAGTGGGAATGGTACCAATAACAGCGGCCGGTGTCTGGGGGCAGGATTAAGAAGAAATAGACATTAAGGCATGAGAAGTGTATGCAGGGATGTTTGCTCACATCAGCAACAGGGACACAAAACTGTGGTCTGTTTTATAAACAAAACACCGCAGTCATCATGCTGCAGATACAAATTTAATCTGTATTCCAACAACTTATGATCCCCTTGATTTTATACAACAATAAACTTTGATATACTTATTACTATATTAGCTTTAAGCTTTGCCTTGCCTTTATAAAAAAAAATTGAATTGTTACTGTGTTTGAAAGGAACCCTATTTCTGAAAGAAAACCAACGTCCAAATTTCTAATCAGTTTTACCAAAATGCACATTCAAAATCGATTACCACGTTCTTTTTGTGTGTGTGTGTGCCAACATAACTTTTAAATTTCAATAACATTTCTAAAACAAGTATAAAGGTAATTTTGCACAAAATAGGAACCAAAGCTTTGATGTCCTTTTAGAAGAGAATCTCTCCTAAAATGATAAGATACTGTATTTACATATACTCATTTCTTTTGAGAAAAAATATCCCCAATATAAGGACTATTTCCAAACATATTTCCACATACATACACAAACAGAAATAATACATAAATCAGGGATGAATTTTGAAATCCCATAAAGCTAAGAGAATGAATATTTCTTGTTTTGGCAGGGGGCAGGTACCAGGGATTGAACTCAGGGACGCTCAACCACTGAGCCACATTCCCAGCCCTATTTTGTATTTCATTTAGAGACAGGGTCTCATTGAGTTAATTAGGACTTCATTAAATTGCTGAGGCTGGCTTTGAACTTGTGATCTTCCTATCTCAGCCTCCTGAGCTGCTGGGATTAGAGGCTTGCACCACCACACAAGGCCCAAAAGAATATTTCTAATGTTAACTTGCAATAGAATTGAAATCAGCAATGACTTGAAATATTATAGGCCACATACACCTAGAAATGAGGAAGTCTACATTGCTTGAACAGCCATGGGTGGGATTGTGATACTGAAATTCACTCAAGTTGGCTCTCTATTTGGAGGTCCAATGAATTTGTTATATATTTCTATATGTCACCTGGCTCGGATAGTTCAAGATTTAGTTCACGTTTGGTCTATCAGGTGAAACTTGCCAGGCATGATTCAGTAAAATTATCATTTTCAATGAAATTCCTACACTTGGGCTGTTCTGAGTTACTGGCCAGAACTTTTTCAAGGAAAACAGGGAACAATTTGAAATGGTGTTGGAGCTAAGTTTTTAGCCTTTGACTTATCTCGGCCACACCTGCTAGTTCCTTGCACAGATTTCAAATTACCACTGGTGGGGAAGTAGGTTCCAAATAAACAATTATGATGCGACGATGGAAGGTGGTCATTTCAGTGGTGTGTGCAAGACTTGTAGCTGGCACAGAAATAGTCTCAGGTTACTTGGCATCCACTCCATCTAAATGCTCATTTTTCTATCTTCTTGTGCTTCGGGCATTAAAAAAAAATCCTGAAAGTTATTTTTAATGTGTCTAAAATATGTATATGTGTGTTTCTGGCTTATCACCTTAGACCTAGTTTTGTTTACCTCCCTACGGTACAAATAGATTCTATTATAATATGTGATGAATGAGAGTTTAATGGGCTTCTACCCTCCTCCAAATATTTTATAAAATGTTCCCTGAAATGTCTGTTTGCATTTACTGAGTAACTGGCATAGGGGAAATCAGTGGGGACTGTCTTACCTCCTACTGATATCTATTGTGACTCTTATAGTAAAAAATTAAAATTGAAAATTAAATATTTGATTGTTGGAGCTTTTTACTTTTTAGAAAATTACTAAAATCTGTACATACTCCAGGGTTAACATGTCAGGGGTTATCTTTTCAACCCACTTTATCAGTCCTCTCAGGATATATTTGATTTCATCTCTTAATATAGGCCAGACTTTCAGGATAACTTGCTTGTATGTGTTTCATATTTTGTGAAATATACATAACCTAAATAGTCACTTAAACTCAGTCTATTATAAGGCTATCTGAGTGCCTATAAAGAGGAGAAGTCCAGTCCTTATAAAACAGATTTCTTTAAATTTGGCATTCGTATAGAGGGTAAAGATATGGCCAATAGCATCCATGTCAAAATAGAATAAATATATCTATAAAGATATATACATATATATTCTATTTTAGTTATAAAATCAGTCAATGAATCTCCATGATGATTCTTTGAGAATTATATTGATTTAGAGACTATCTTGTTTATTTTTCATGGGGTGACTAACATATCTATGCATCTTATTATTTTTATATGTAAAGTTAGACTGTGTTGACAGATTTTGTAGTCTTTTTATGACAGGGCAGTATAAAAAAAAAAAAAAACTTTCTTTCCAAAAACTACCAAAGAAAGCATTGGGGTTAAATGACAGAGCTCCCCTAGCTATTTGTCTGTCACAGAGAACAGTAAATTGCAGCCTGTCTCAAGGCTGGTGTTTAGACACATTCTGAGATTAATGGTTTTGCATAGACACTTTGGACTCCAAGTGATTTCAAGATGAGCTCTATGGAGAATATCCTCTGATCTAAGCTAAACAGAAGGGCTTTGTGAAATTTAGAATTATGAGCTCTACTAAGTGAAATTATAATGGTAAACAAACTATACTAATACTGAAAATTATAGAGCTTTCTCGATGTCTTAAAAAAATGAAGAAAGGTTTTTAGCGAAATCCATATTGACTGACCCCTGTCACTGTGTTATGCTTTTATAACACCAGATAAGAGAGGGGTCCTTTTGTTTTCTACTAAACTTTTTCAACAAAACTGTGCTTTTGTGAAGATGCAGAGGCCCCAAAGAAACTTTGATATGATAAATGAACAATCACAAAGAAAAAGTTAGTTAAGTAGCATGAGTCACATGAGAAAACACTTCTGCTACGAATGTGCTGATTCATTTATTTTCAATAACATCGGTTTATTTTCAGTGCTGCATTCTAGAATCTGATAGGTGTTCTTACAGCTGGTGAATTTGAAAACCTTAAAGGCAATAAACTGAATATTGAAATATGCAGAAGTCACACAAAGAAAAAGTGCACAGTAGTTCCTGCTTGCATTTTTTTAGCAATTATGCTGACTATTCCTGTAAATTAATTCCTCTATATGGACCTATCATGAAACTCATGAGAATAAGAGATTTCAAGTAACAGATTTACATACCATAATTTCTTTTCCCTTTAGTATCAATGTTGGTTCAAGTAAGCACTTAGATAAAAATAAATTTTAGCACTTAATATTTCAAGCACATTAGTCATATGTTAAAATTAGGAATATTTTCCTAATGTTCAACCTGTTTATTTAAATGCTCCCAAGACATTGAAAAAGTACATTTAGTAAAAGATTAAAGAGGTAAAATCTAATCTTACGAAGAATTTTAACGAACAAATCTATATAACAATATCATTACCCTGGCAGGTAATCTATAAGAATTATTGAACAAATAATTATTGAACACCCATTGTGAACAAGATATAGTACTAGACAAGGTCAAAGATACAAATATTCGATATGGTCCCTACTCTCCTGAGTATTGTTATGGGATCAGCAGCATGGCGAGTAGAACTATTTCAAAGCTATGCCAACCACAGACAGAAAACCTTTGCTCTTTTATTTGAGTTTAGAAGACAATGCTTCCAACCCAGAGTTAGGAACATTTGTTAGGGAAAAGCAGAAATGAGTATAGAAAATCATTCTTGGGACTGGCATTAGATATAACCTGCAGGAACAGATGATATAAAGACAGGAGAGAAAAGGCAAGCTCAAGACTGATACCTAAAAGCATGAATTTGCACACTTAGCAGACTGAGGTCCCAATCCTGACCCTGGCCTTCACCATTTATGTGTGTAATTTATCCTCTCTAGCCTCAATCTTCTCTTTGGTATAATACCTTCCTTGTTGAACCCTGTGAAATTTAAATGAGATAATATATGTAAAGTAACTAGTATTACCAAACATCATTTCTTTTAAAGGTAGGGGAAAAAAATCTAATCTGACTTCACATAGTCTTGGAAAATGAGTCTAAAACATCATGGACCACCCTGAAAGCTAGACATAGACATTTGACCTTTTTGACCTCATCCAGTAACCACAGGGGATCCACTCAGAATTTTTAAATAGAGATGAAGTGAGTCTGATGTAGAGTGTGGAAATGAAGATAAACAGGAATGTTTAGAAAACAAAATAGCACTTTGTTGACTTGGTTATATAGCTAACTCCCCACAAAAATCCTTCTACCCACTGAAGACTTTCTCTACTTCTCACTTATATAGCTCTCCCCACAGAAAAACCAAAGCAGAGACCTTAATGGTACATCTTTATTGAGACACCCTTCTGCAAAAGAGAATAAGGAGAGCTGAGCTCAGCTCCTCACACCTGTTTTTCCAGGAATTTTCTTTCAGGTTCCTTCCCTGGGTTTCTCCCTTTATCACACACAGCCCCAGTCCCTGTGAAACGAAATACAATAGGAAGATTCCGTGGCTGGGAGGAGGGTGAAGGAGGGTGCTGACCGCTTCCAAACCAGTTTTTGTTCCTGGCTAGTTCACTGTGGCCTCAGAGGGAGGGCGGGCTTTGGCTCTGTCTGGAGGCACTAGGATTCCAGCCAATGCGCTTTGGGCTACTGTTAATAGTGCTGCTATGAACATTTGTGTGCAAGTATTTGTTTGATTACCTGTTTTCAATTTTGAGATTATATACCTAGAAGTTGAATTGCTGGGTCATGTGGTAATTCTATGTTTGGTTTTGGAGGAAAAAACTAAACGGTTTTTCACAGCAGCTAGCAGGACTGTGTACTCCCACCCACAAGGGATTTCTCCACATCCACCCCAACCGTCTTTTCCCCTCATTTTTTTTTATATTACAACCTACTGAGTATAAAGTGATTTCTCATTGTGCTTTTCCTTTGCATTTTCCTAATAACGGTTAATAGTATTTTTCACGTTCTTGTTGACCATCTGTAAATCTTCTATGGAGCAATATCTATTTGAGCCAATGCAAATGTTTTTATGTACACAAAATACTTAGCATACTGATAAGTATTTAATTATTTATTTTTGCATATGGTAAAATTAAGATTCTAGGAAAAATATAAGCTTGGATACAGGGGAGTCATTTAGCAGAGCCCAGGCACACTTTTGAGTGACATCTCCTTTCACTGACCAAGCTGGGACCTACAAAGGGTGTCTGCTCTTAAAGCTTCCTTATCTCTGATTAGTACAAGTGTCCTTTCTCTCTTTCTCCCTCTGTGCTCCATCCTCTCTTCACATTTTCAGCCTTTCAGACCTGAATAGGAGAGAGGAAGATCTCCGTGTTGGCAGCCTGGCAGCACAGCTTTGAGAAACTTTTAGAGACATTGCTTATCTGGTCATTGTGGAGTGATGTTAAAATACAACTGCAGAAGCCAGATATGACATCTGTGGTCAGGACACACCTTAGAGGAATGAAATGTTCACTAAAGGACAGGATTGTGCTGGCTTGCATCAAACATCAGCAGCCAAAATGAGTTTCTCCCAAAATCCCACTCAGGGTTCAGTGCATTTCAGTGAAGGTTACCAAGACATTATTGTATGTGATAATGTGAGCTGGAGGCCCAAATAAAAAGCCAGCTTGGCACTGTCACCAACTCATAATATGCCTGACCAAGGTTTTAAGAGGCACAACCCAAAGCAATAATTAAAAACCATTCTTCCTCACTACATCAAACCCCAGCAATTGCAAAAGATAAAGGAAACCCCAAGTGGGCTTTTAAGAGCTCTGAGTTACCTGAAGAAACCTAGTTCTGCCTCTTGAGATGGAGCCGACTCTCTATTGCTGGAGGAGTGGTGATTTCTCCAAGGCCCTTCAGATGTGGTGGGACTCCCTGCTCTGTTTAGGGACTAACCATTCCTGGTCTCTGCAGATTTTAATCTACTTACTTTGAAACATGTCTTAATTATGCTTAAAAAGTGGGTGTTACCATTAACTTGCAGTCTGATTTTTCTAAGTCTTTTTTGAGAAAATGGTCATTTTTTTTCTGTGCAGTTATGTTACCATGATTTTAGCTGAAATCATTTACATTGTCTTAGTCCATAGTGCTTTCTTCCATGAGAGGGAACCAGTAATTTCTGGAATACGTTCCACATTAAGCTCCATGCTGGGAATACCATCATAAGATTATTCCTTGAGACTGGCAATGGTGTTGTCCTTGATTTACATAGAAGTTGAGGCTCAGAGAATTCCAGTAATTCTCTGATTGAGCGCATCTCTCTTGAGTCCAAAACTTAAGTTCATTTTACCAAACTCTCTGCCCAAAGAATAAATCACCTAACAGTTGGAACTGGGAGAGCGAGTGGGGCAAAACATGCATATTTGTGTTCACCTAGCTATATAATAACTACAAAAAGTATGGATATGAATTTCTCCCAAAATTCCCCTCAGGGTTTGGGGACGCTAGGATGTTGTAAGAAACTTGCCATTCTTGTGAATAATGAGCATAGAAAATATTGAGAATATTTTTTTGAAGTTAAAAAAAATGCTACCTCTATGTGGAATTTCATTATGAATCACATTTTTTAAAAATCTAGATTGCTTTTACTAAGCAGTAAATGGCTTTTGGTCCCTAGGATAAAAATTAAGAGAAAGTTTTCATTATAGCAATTAAACTGTCTTAATGAAGCTGAAATATGAAAAAAAAATTAAGAAATGTAATATTTTTCCCTGCTTGATGGAAACAGCTTCCAATATTATATTCTCAAAAGAATATTTAATTAACTTTTAAATAAGAGTATGAGCCTTCCTTTCTTTTTATCATAAATTTTCCTAAAATATTCGGTAATAGGTCTTACCCACAAATATGCACATAAGAAGTTATAAATAAAAATTCACTTCTGGTGATACATTTTAATAAATTCTGCAAAATATTTGAGCAATAATCTCTAAGCATGAAGGATTTTGGTAGTGAAAGATGAATAAATTTATTAATAATTTAGATTAAAACTTGATGATATACATTATCTATGAGTACAAATATTAAAAATAAACATTTCACAGTATACTGAAATGTTGTAAATTGATACAAATAATGGTTGTTACGCTTTATACAAACTTCCTCATGGAAAATAGATTTTAAAAATTAGGAGAATATGATAGGAAAATATACATCCCAAAATGAAATAAAATAATAAAATATATACATTAGAAAATCTCTACTTGTAATTCGGTGCAAGAAGAAAGAGAAAAAATACTTCCTGAACAAGGCTAAGTGATGAAAACTGATTGTTGGTCAGTAACGGATCCAATAATAGGCAAAGTAAAAACTGTGTTTAGGAATTTGCAGAGGTAAACTTGGGAAAAGAACACAATAACTAAGGTAGCAAAAGTATAATTTCTTTCATAGGGAGCTGAATATTTCTATTTCATTTCTGACATTGACATATCAGCATTCAGCCAGGTACAGTGGTGCACACCTCTTATCCCAGCTACTTGGGGAACTAAGTCAGAAGGATTGTGAGTTCTAGGCCAGCCTGGGCAACTTAGTGAGACCCTATCTCAAAAAAAAAAAAAAAAAAAAAAAAATTCTACATATCTACACACACACACACACACACACGTATACACACACATCAGAATTCCATCATACAATATTTTGATGTTATATCACATTGTTTTGTATCATAATATCATAAAATGAATTTAATATTTTTAATGCCTCTCCCTCTAGCCTTAATCTTGCTCATTGAAATAAGAAGATTAGCAGGAATGGCCTGATTAGAACCAGTTTTCCAGCAATTCCCACCAGCATCCTCTACCATACATGCCTCCTTTTTGGGTCCCTCAACTTAAATATACACCAAATATTAATGTGCCCATGAACTCTTTAAATTTAAGGTTTTTCAAGTGTATTAGACACCAGGTAAATGTTAGTTGGTTTCTTTTTATTACCAAACCCTGGGACATCCCTCAGGAAAACACATACATAGACACATAAACATATTTACACATACATGCTTGCACAAAAAGATATCAGAGAATCAGGTTTTCTGATCAGAGAAGTTTCTTCCCCTCTTCTTCAAGGTAAAGGCAGCAAGTTCAACAGACTCCTGTAATGCAAGACATTATAATAATATGGTGTGATATTTAGGATCATTGACATTAAATTGGGATATCAGGGAAGGCTTCCCAGAGGTCATACTCTAGGTGAGTGTTAAATATGAGGGGTGTTTTGTTGTTGTTACTTGGGTTGTGGGGGGTTGTTTGGCTTTGTTTTGCTGTGTGGTACTGATTGAACCCAGGGGCTCTCTACTCCTGAGGTAGAAGATCTCAGTCCTTTTTATCTTTTATTTTGAGACAAGATCTCTCTCATTTGCCTAGCCTGGCCTTGAACTTTTGATACTCCTCCCTCAGCCTCACAAGTAGCTGAGTTTACAGGGGTGTGCCAGTTTGCCCAACTAAATATGAGCTTTTAAAAAGCAAGAACTAAGTGCATCTCTAGTCTGGCTGCAGACATAGAGGCAATGACATTGCCCAATATATTATGGGGCTCCTAGAATTCCTTAAGACTGAATTTCAGCATGGAGGCAGTAGTGAGAGACAGGCTACAGCTGTGGGCAGGGACAATATACCATTAGTCACACTCATATCCATTTCCTCCTCAATTGTACATTCTCTATAGATAAAGCCTTTACTTATTTTTGCACAAGTCCCCAGTCTCAGAAAATACCTAACAAACACAAGGCTTTGAACTGAGAATGAAGGATGCACATATACATAGAATGACAATTTAGAATGAAGAATATGAATCAGTGCAGGACAAATCAATCATTCAAAACATCAAAGATCCAAAGATGGAGAAGAAGCCACGTTAATAACATGTACTTGATTTTCAATTATCTTCTAAGAGATGTGGCTAATTTCTCTCAATTTCCATGAAAGAGAGATGTAAGTATCTGAAAAGACCACCTCTAGCCATAGAAGAAGGTGTAGATATTGCACAGTGTAGTCCCTTTTGGGGGTTACTTTTCCATTTTGTCTGTTCACCACCTCCTGAATCTGTTCCTGGTTCCTTTGGCACGTTGGCATGGTTAACTCTCTGTCTCTCTCAAGAACTTGAACCTCAGACCTCCTTTTGCTTCTCTTCAGCCAATACTCTAGCTTCTCTCTTGATGGCAAGCCCAGAAACCTCAGGACCTTCCAAAGCCATCTATATCTTCTGAAATTTCAGTAGGCCAAGCATTGGTCCATTTTACCTGAGAGAGAGAAAAAAAATATCTATACAAAAAAGAATTCAGGAAGATCGTACAATTCAAAGAATATTGATCTATTAATGTTGATAACTATTTTATCTTCATTTTACCTAATGCCTAATATATTGCTTGTACAAATAAACACTCTGGAGGTTAATGTTTATGTGTTATCTCAGAAACTGCAACTTCAAATATGAACAATTGTAATTAGAAATCCTAACTGCTCAGCTGCCTCCAGGATGCTGCCTAATTGTGCATTTTTCTTGCAGAGTCAAAGTGTGCCTAGATGTTTTCTCTACTTATTTCCATTATTCTAGATATATATAATGATATTTTTTCTTAATCATTGATTTTTGACACCCTTGATATTTCTTCTTAATCATTTCTCCTTTTTGGCCAATTATACTTCAGAGCTTTCAAAATGTGCTTTTATAGCTACAGAAGGCTAAAATCATATTCAAAAGATTATTGAAAAAAATTATTTAGAATAAAAAAAAGCCCCACTAGTTTTGAGCCAGTGTCAAAACATTGCAGAAAAATTTTCTTACTCATTAAGTTCTCATTTCAATAAAACTGATAGATCACGCTATCATTGTCTGATTATCCATACATAGCTTGAAGCCATTTCTGGAACCCCCACTGACTTATCTTTATGCCCTTCTTTCCATGAAGATACTCTTACTGTTTAACTGTCTTTGGAATATTTTTCAACTGTCAAGTACTAGAGAACATTTCAACTATTAACCATGTATATTCTGGCCCTCCATTATTTTTCTCAGGACACAATAGCATAGATACAGTCCATGAATCAAGCAATAGACCTCAGATGAGCTGGTGATCTGACTTTACTTTCCAGTGGTGTGGATAGCTGTCCACCAGGGTACTTAGAGAGCTCTAGCTGTACAAGTGAGTGGTACCTACTGCAAAGGGGTAGGAGTAGACAGCATTTCTCTGCCTAATCAATTTTGCTTAACTAGAAAAATCCAACTCAATCAAGAACCCAAATAAATTTCTACACACTGATAATAAGAAAATAAAGAAAGTATTATAGATAATACTTAATGAAATATGTGCCCTTACTATAGGCATAATCAGATATCTTTTTTTAATATTTATTTTTTAGTTTTAGGTGGACACAATATCTTTATTTTACATTTATGTGGTGCTAAGGATGGAACCCAGTGCCTCGTGCATGCTAGGCAAGCACTCTACCACTGAGCCAAAACCCCAGCCCAATAGTCAGATATCTTGAAATTAAAAAAACTCCAAAGTTATTCATTGCTACTTGATCTTTTACTTGTCTTAAATATATCATGAGACCTGAACTTTTTATTTATTTTTTTTTTGTGTGTGTGTGTATGGTGTGTATTGAACCCATGGTTTTTCACACACTGTACAACTGAGCCAAATCTCCAACCCCCTGAACTACTTCTTAAGGTGTTACCTTTTCTTTTCTTTTTTAAAAAAATTATTCACATGGTTTTGGATAGGACCAAATAATGAGTCAAGAATTTTTGTTAGGTACTTTGCATATGTTACTTCATTTAACTCTGTTTCATTTAACATCAGTTCTCAAAGATAGGTATTAACCCTACATGACAGTCTAAGATACACTGAATTATTCCTCCTTGAATTCTTATGCTGATGCCCTAACCCCCAGCATGACTATATTTGGAGACAGGGCCTGTAGGGAGGTAATTAAGGTTAACTGAGGCCATAAGGCATAGTACTGACCTAATAAAACTGGTGACTTTATAAGAAGAGGGGAAGACACCAGAGACGTGTGTGTGTATGTGTGTGTGTGTGAGTGTGTGTGTGTGTGTAACCATCTGCAAGAATGAGGAAAGAGACCTCACAGAAACCAACTCTGACAGGCACAGCCTTGATCTTGGACTTGCAACCACCAGAACTGTGAGAGAATAACTTTCTATTGTCTAAGCCACCCAGCCCATGGCATTTGGTTACAGCAGGCCAAACTGACTAATACAATAAGTATCAGCTTTATGCAGCAGGAGACAAAACCAAAATGCAAAGAAATTGACTAACCAATCATGAGGTTGAAGAGCTCAAAAATTGACCTCAGTCTGTCTGAAGTCAAAGCCTGTACTTTTTTCATCTCGTCACACAGACTCTATATTTAAACTACTCAGTTTTGCCCCATCTCAATCCTCACCCCAGGGAGAAATTGGTGCTTTCAGCAGCTTCTTGGTTCAGGCAATTTGGCTCAAGCCAAATCTAGATGAAAACCTAGATTCCCTATGGATAAGCACAGTTCTACCATCCATCTCTTCATTCAGAGTTGGCACAAACGCCCCTTAGGATCATCTATTTAAGCCTGTCACTTTGCAGACAAGGCAGGAAGAAGTTATAAGGTCACAGAATTAGGTTTGTGGTTGGCCTTGTCCAATTAGGATAAGATTTTCCCCTAAAGTTTTCATTCTCACTACCTCCAAAACGATAATATGTGTTTTCTTTATAAAATACTAAAAATTAGTTCTTAAGTCTTCTGGCAGAGTCCCAACTCTGTTACAGCCTGCATTTGACACAGGATTCTGGCCTAAACTGCTTTTCAAAGGCCAAATCATTTTTCTCAAAGAATATAAAACTCAGGTAACCTGATCACAAGCAGGCTTTAGACATAGACGAGTATCTATAACACGAGCTCAGCAGTCCCTGGTGGAGTCTGCTCCCTGTTTATGGAGGGATGTGTCAATAATCCCAATGTCCCAGGCAGGGGTAGTGGGGAAGCACCCCGGCTCAGCAAGAGTGGCAACAGATTCACTACCATTTTATAACATTTACCCCACTCTGAATCACGTATTGTCCAGAGTTATATGGAAGTGTGTGATAGCCTATTTTTAACATCCAGGCAAGGGAGAACAATATTGTATGAAGGAATTTAAAGAAAACTCTTGGGAATGTAACTCAAGCTACTCTCAGAAAAAGGGGAAAAAAAATTTTTTTTCCCTTGGGAGAAACAGTTTTTGTTTAAGGAAGAATTAAAAATAAAACTCGGCTGAAATGCACAAACAAAAGCTGTTGTGGTTATATAAGCAAGAAAGATAGATGGGAACTACAATATTAGGAAATGGAGCAGGGGTGGGGTTAGAATGTTTGGTTTGCAGGTAAGATGTAGTCTGTGAGAAGTTAATGAGGGAAAAAAGGGAAAGATACGCCACAGTGGAATTAAATCAGAGATCAGAACCTCAGGCAGATGTTCATCTACAAGATCTATCATACTTCAATTAAGAGTCTTCAACACCCCAAAATCCCAGGTGTTTAAAATAGAAGCAGGTGAGTCTTCAGAAAGCTTTGTAAAGAGCAGTCAGGGCAGGAAAAGGTGGATGTGTTAGCTATGTTCCAATTAACAACCGTTTCAAACTTCGCGTCCATATCATGGCATAGTAGGCCACAAATCCCAGTGTCTGCAGGGCTTGTGTTACCTGATTAAAGATGGCCAGAGTGGGGCCTGCTATGCCAGCTCCACATAGCACAATGGAACTCCATGGTTGCCACCTAAGAATACCTGCCCCATGTTGCCAGACGGCCTGATCTTTTAAGAAGCAGCAGAAATCCAGATTTTTATGTAAAATATCCTTTTTAAAACTGTGGACAATTAATTTTTTTAAATGTTCAAGCACCATATTAGCAAAGTAAGACCTGTCCTCATTCCACTGTCCTTTTCCATAGAATGCTTCCAGGGTCCCTGGCTTCTCTCCCAACATAGGTCATCAGACTCAGGCTCCATTTCCTTTCTTTATGTCATTGCCCTAGACAAAAACCTTCAAAGTCTCCCCATTGCCTATGTGGTGAATTTCAAATATTGTCAGCCCTACACTCAAGACTCTCTGTACAGTCTCCTTAGCCTCGCTCAAGAAACTTTTTACCCTGAATCCCAACAGGAACCTGAGTCCAAACTAGAAGTTCTACATATTTCCTCACAAATAAGGTTTGTTCATTCCCCTGTTCTCATCTTAGTTCTTGGTTCTCCCTTTTCCTTCACAACAAATAAATCATAGGAACCCTCAAGAGTTCACCTGCGTGTCCTTCCTCCTGGGTTTCCTTCTAGCATAGGTAAGTACCCTTGTCCCTCAGCATCCATGGGGGATTGGTTCCAGCACTCCTCACAGATAGAAAAATCTAGCTGTGCATAGTGTCACACACCTGTAATCCCAGCGGCTCAGGAGGCTGAGGCAGGAGGATCATAAATTTAAAGCCATCCTTAGCAAAAGCAAGGCACTAGGCAATTCAGTGAGACCCTGTCTCTAAATAAAATACAAAATAGGGCTGGGGATGTGACCCAGTGGTTGAGTGCCCCTGAATTCAATCCCCGATACCACCCTCAAAAAATGAAAAAAGAAAAAAANTGAGGGGAAAGGGAAAAAAACAAGGGGGAGAAATGAATTACAGTAGATGGGGTAGAGAGAGAAGATGGGAGGGGAGGGGAGGGGAGGGGAGAGGGGATAGTAGAGGATAGGAAAGGCAACAGAATACAACAGACACTAGTATGGCAGTATGAAAAAAAGTGGATGTATAACTGATGTGATTCTGCAATCTGTATACGGGGTAAAAATGGGAGTTAATAGCCCACTTGAATCAAATGTATGAAATATGATATGTCAAGAACTATGTAATGTTTTGAACAACTAATAATAAAAATTTTAAAAAAAAAGAAAAGTCTGCTTATCTTCAGTACAGACGCAATCTCTTTTCAAGTATCTTCCATCCTTCACTGATCAAATCCCCAGATGCAGAACCCACAGCCAGGGAGGACTGACTGCTTCTTATACTACTCGTCCATGAATCTTATGGCATTGCTTTTCTAAACCCATATCTCAAACAAGTTTTGGAGTTTCATGGCTGACTCCCCTAATCAACCCTGAGAGTTTAACTCAGGGGTTAACCAATCCTTTTTGTAAAGGGCCAAACAGTAAATATTTTTGATTTTATGAGCCATATGATCTCTAGAGCAACTATTTAGCTCTGCTCTTGTGTTGTGAAAGCAGCCAGCTGTAGACAAAATGTAAGCAAATGGGTATGGTCATGTTCCCATAAAACTCTATTTATAAAAACAGGGGTCAGACTCAGCCCAAGGGTTGCTGTTGCCAGCTTCTAATCTTCATGAGCAAGGAGAGGGTCTTATTCCTGTCACTATATGGCAGATAGTTAATAAATGTTTGTAAGAGAATGAGTTCTTTAAAACTCAATTCAAATTTACTTCTTTCATAATCTTTCTTTGACAACTAAGGACACAGCAATATTTTCCAATCTCTGAACTTCCACGGGTACTTGTTATCCAGGTACCTCATATGACTGTGACTATCAGTGCATGAGAGTTGCGAAATGCTGCTGTGATGAGCTAGGGTCAATCTATGTAATTTCTAGTGTCCTCCGTTCTAAAGTTCTCTTTGAGTCAGTCCATCATTTTGTACTGCTACCTGCTTGTATATTTTTGGTTTTGCCTCATCAGATAAATTCTAAGCTTCTAGAAAAATAAGAGCAAATCTAATTTCTCTTAGGATTGCACAAAGGCCTGATATAGTGTTATTGCCATAGAGTCCATTCACTTATTCATTTAACACATGTTTTTAAATAAATGTGGTATTTGATGCAGGCACAAAAACAGACAAAAGTGAAATGGTCCCTGCTCTCATCAAAGTCAGAATGTAGTAAACTAATGGTTGTATGATCATAAACTGAGATAAGTGCTCTGAAGGAAAGTATATGGATTTATGACAGCATTTCATATTTATTTGGTATTAATTATTTGCCAGGCACTATTTTAAGTCCTTGAGTATGGTAGTGATCTAAATAAAAGAAGTTCCTGTCTCTGTGGAGCTTATTTTCTGGTGGGAGCTGAAGAATAAGTAAAATTTAGATAGAAAGGAAAAAAGATTCACATTATATTCCTGGAAAAGGGAGTAGCATGAACCAAGATGGCAGCGGGGAGGAAAGATGGCGCCTCTGGTATGACTCCAACAGAAAGATCCAGCTACCAGGGTAGATGGCAACAAGTCAGGTAATATGACCATACAATTTGTCCTCTAAAGCACAACACTCTGCAGCGTGAAGGAGGTGTTATGAATTATTACAACAAGCAAAAGCCAGGATAGTTCTAGCAAACTGGGATATATCAATATCCTACTTATAAGTCACAAAAAGATTTTAACAAGACACATTGACATTTTTTAAAAAATGATCCCTCTGTGGAAAACTGACTTGAGGAAGAACTATGTCAGTGTGAGGTGACCAGTTGCTATGCTGTTGCATATGAATTGTTTCTTGATATTAATTATATTTGATGTCCATTATTTGTTATTGAAATGAATGGAAGGGTGCAGATGGGGAAGAATGGGAAGCGTTTGCTGGAAGGAAATAAGAGTTTAAAAAGAGAATCAGGCGCCAAGACCTCCTCTTGGCACCAGCAGCGAAGTCCCCAGGGAGTATTTTGAGCACTGGTCTTGATGAGTCTGAAGATTGCAGTGAGCACAGTCACTTCCATTAGTGATTATTAGTGAGACTCTAACCAAGGCTTTGATACCGGACAAAGCCTGATAGAACTAAGTGTTCCCCACTGGACAATGAGTAACAGTTTGTGCTCTTGTCAAAATTGCAGACAGAGTTCATGTACTTTGAGGAAAATTGGAGATGTTGGTGGTTTTCATGGCTCAAGACAAAGACTGAAGAGCAAGGTGGTAGAAGGTGGTTTAATATTGAAAGTTCGATATTGGGTGCCAGAATGCCAGCATCAAGTGTAAAAAGTTACAGGAAGTGACAACTAAACTAGCAAATAAGAGAGCAAGAGTTGTGATTTGTGAACATTGATGTTTTGGAGACATTGAGCTGAAATACTCAACCAAAGCTATATTTGGAAGCTGAGTTTAATACATAATTCAAAACCACCTTAACTCGCTGTGGTTTTAAATGAGATGTTGAAATTGTTATCTAGTAACAGTGCAGAATGACTCTTCATCAGTCGTTTCTTTAGCCAGTGTATGTTGTCTAGGTAGAAGGATTTTGTTTCACTCTCTAAATAAAATCAGAGCTTTCAGTCAATCTGATTGCATTTGACTGGGGAAGCCCTGGTAAAGATGTCACTTCCACCCTTTACCCTCAGGCACAGTCAGCCAGGAAAGCAAAAGAGACTTGAGTGACCAGGGCTGTCTGACTAAAGGTCAAGTCTCCTTGGCCCCCTCCCAAGGCCTCACTGTACTTCATTGTTAGATGATTACTGTACTCCTTTATCTAGGAGTGCCCATTTCAAAATTGTTACAGGTAAATTATCCATTTATCTTAACCATGCAGAAAAAAAAATAGCTTGAATAGTAAACCTCATTTGTATGCATACTTCACATTTGTTCTTGCAATATTCTCATTTCCTCATAACCCACATTTTTTAAACACTCTAGAAATAAGAATGTGGCAATAGTTCTACCCGAGACCAGGTGAGAAACTCAGGTTGAGATATGGTGATGTAAAGTTACTTCTTTTTTTTTATTCTGATTTGTTATACATGATGGTAGAATGCAATTCATTTCATATTATATAGAGAGAGCACAATTTTTCAAGACACTGATTGTACATAAAGTATTTTCACACATTCATGTCTTATACATGTACTTAGGGTAATGATGTCTAACTCATTCCACCATCATTCCTACCCCCTTGCCACCTCCTTTGCCCTATCTAAAGTTCCTCCATTCCTCCCATGCACCTCCCCCAATTGCCATTATGCATTTTCCTCCTCATATCAAAGCCTTTGGTTTTCTGGGATTGACTTGCTTTACTTAGCAGTATATTCTCCAACTTCATCCATTTACCTGCAAATGCCATGATTTTATTCTCCTAAAGCGGAGTAATGTTCCATTGTGTATATATACCAAAGTTTCCCTGTCCATTCATCTACTGAAGGACATCTAGGTTGGTTCCATAATTTAGCTATTGTGAATTGTGCTGCTATAAACATTGATATGGCTGTGTCCCTGTAGTATTCTGTTTTTAAGTCCTGTGGGTATAAACCGAGAAGTGGGATAGCTGGGTTAAATGGTGGTTCCATTCCCAGTTTTCCAAGGAATCTCCATACTGCTTTCCAGATTGGCTGCACTTGCAGTCCCACTAGCAATGTATGAGACATAGTGATGTAAAATGACTTCTTTCCAAATCAAAACAGTCAATTACACAGCCATTAAAAATGATATTACAGAAATAAATTTTCAAGATATCAGAAGCTGCTCATAATAAATTATTAAACCAAATTCTAGACTACAAAAGAACATATACAGCATAATTAATTAAAAAAACAAGTAAGAAAAGGGACTTTAAAATCCTAAAACTAGTAAATTTCTAAAACGCTTAAATAGTACTAATTTTTTTCTTCTTTTTAATTATCCATATGGTCTAATTTTTCTCCTATGTACTACTTGTGTTATAAGAAAACATATCAGGGCCACGAACATAGCTCAGTGGCAGAATACTTGCCTAGTATGTGCAAGGCCCTGGGTTCAAGACCCCCCCCCCCAAAAAAAAAGTGTGTGTGTGTGTGTGTGTGTTAAATATTTATAAATGAGCATGTTAGCCTCACTATAATGCAGTATAGCAGTGCTATACCAAGCCAACCTAGCATAATGGCTAAGACCATTGAGTCCAAAGTTGGGTTGCCTTATTTGCCACCTCTCATAATTTAATTTATTTCATTAAAAATTAACTGCTCCAGGGCTGGGGATGTGGCTCAAGCGGTAACGTGCTCACCTGGCATGCGCGGGGTGCTGGGTTCGATCCTCAGCACCACATAAAAATAAAATAAAGATGTTGTGTCCACCGAAAACTGAAAAATAAATATTAAAAAAAATTCTCTCTCTTTAAAAAAAATTAACTGCTCCATTTATAAACTAGGAATCATAATGGTTTCTAATTCTAGGTTTGTATGAATAGGTTTTAAAAACACTTATAAGTTCCTTAGCATACTGTAGGCACCCAATAAACCTCAATTAACCTTAATATTACTTAAAGTAATATTCATTTTTGAATAGGTGCTAAGAAATTTGTGGAGTGGAGTTGTATATTTTGTGGGCAAACAGTGCTTTAAAGAAGGTTGTCCCTAGGCTGAAGTTGTAGCTCAGTGTTAAGGCACTTGCCTTGAATGTGTGAGGCACTGTGTTTGATCCTTAGCACCAAATAAAAATAAATAAATATATTTGGTCTACCTACAGATATATATCTATATCTATCTATCTATATATATATATATTATATATAGATTATATTAGCATTATATTCTCAAACTTCAGTTATATAGATATATAGATATATATTTGTGTAATAGGCCTCCATTTTCAGACCTCTGGGTAACTTCAATTAAGGTATTTGACAATAACAAAATTTATATGTGTGCATGTGTGTGTTTAAAAAAAAAAGGAAAAAGAAGGCTTTCCCTAGGCTGGGGTTGTAACTCGTGGTAGAGTACTCGCTATCACATTTAAGGCTCTGGGTTTGAAACTCAGCACAACGTAAAAATAAACAAATAAAACAAAGGTATTGTGTCCATCTACAACTGAAAATAAATTAAAAAAAAAAAAAGAAGAAGAAGAAGGCTGTCCCGAGTGAAGGCCAATGCCAAATAGATTGTGAAAGCAGTGGTTTTATGGGAAAACTGTTATAGCCAGGAGGGACTGATATTTCCTGCCCCTTGCATGTAATTGTCTTGCAGGCTTCCTGGTGCTTTTAAGTAGCTCTGGCTGCCCTCGGATTCTTGATCCATCCAATGCAGGGATTCTGCCACAGAATCTGGAAAAAATATGCTACCATTCCTTAATATTTTAGATCACTCTGGACACTAAACTGAGGCCTCTGTTTTCAGACCTGTGGGTAACTTCAATTAAGGCAACTTCAATTAAGTTGACAATAACAAAATTTTGTTCACCGAGTCATTTTATTGGAACTAAAGAAAATTGGTGATAAATGTATAATTATTAGAACACAGTTTCATGGGGGGAGGGATTTAGTTAAAAATAATAACTGAAAATGTCAGGCACAATTATATACTCTGCCCCTTTAGCTATCTGAGCTTCGAAGTCAATGTCTTTGGGTTTAACTCACTTGATCAGTGCTTGTCTTAGATCTCAACTAAGTATTATAGCTGCTACTCTCCTATCTTACTTCACAGGGTTCCTGAATAATGACAAACCAGACAGCCAGCCACCAAACACAAAACGAGACAGGAACATGATACCCTGTTTTTAATACTGAGGTACATAAAAGTCTATTTTTTCAAGAAATGCTAAAGTGTAGACATATAGATGAATATGTAGTCCTCGACCCATTTCATCCTAACTACTCTTAATGGCCTTTATTAAGGGGTATTTTATGTGGATTTGTGCAATAGAGGAAAAAAGTTCCACCCCTTGACAATGTAATATACTAGACGAGTTCTCTTTTTTGAGATGTCAAATATCTACTTTATTATAGTGAGAAAGTGACAGTCAATTTAAATCAAAATTTATGGAGAACATTAGGAGCTGGAAGGACTTTGGCTAATCACTGTAATGTCCCCAACAAATGGTAAATGAAAGCATAAGGAAATTGAGTTAACACAAGTTAAAAGTTCACATACTTATAGAATTATATTAGAAGACCTACAACTTAATTAAATTATCTGAAACTGCTCATTTAGCTTCTATTGTACTAGTGAACATTTATGCAATTTTACCGTTAGATATATATTAAGTAATAGGTTTGGATTGGGTCAAATTGGGAGAACCCTAATGAGGCAGAACAGGGGAAGTTTAATTCATCATGAAGCATCATTCTGAATCTTCATATTGAATATTATTAGGCAGAGATTTCCCTGGTTAGTTGGTTATTCTCTTATATCTATCATTCTGGCATTTTGAATAATGGAAAAATCAAATAGGAATTTTGTACATGGAAAAAATAATCTGATCAGAAGAAATGTGTTATTGATCACCTAATCTTTGATTTTTTTTCCAGTCTCATATTTGCTTTATCAATTGTAGAAGTTCAAGAAGTGGTAAATGTGCAGAATTTTAAAAATTAAAGGCATTACAGCTTTTTACACAAAGGATAATTTTGTGAGACTCAAAAGACAGAAATCTACATATAAATCACATAATTAATATATTTTCCTATTTTAAACTCATTTAAGGTCAGTAAGTTCAGTGAAGGTAATAAATTTTCAAATGTTACTTTCAAAATACTTTTTCAATATGTGGCGCAAGGTATTTATTAACTACATTCAATTATGCTCAATTGTATTCAATACATGGCATTTCTCTTTTCGTATGGCTGCTAACTTAACTTTATTGAAAAGCACGGGTCTCCATAACTGAGTTTGCCACAGATTCCACATGTCTGGGCTCCTCCTGAGGAGACCCCCAATAAGCCTAGGATGGAGATGTGCTCTCGTACAGAGGACACCAAAGCAGCTGGAAAGCTTTTGCTACAATTGGAAAAAAAAAAATGCAACCTTTAATTCAATCATTGGAAAATAATTTAAATATAAAAGTGAAATTTTATTCAGGCCATACAAATTTGGGGGAAATTCTGCCATTTTTTTTTTTCCTTTCTGATGGAACTCTACTGAAAGAATAAATTATTTGCCTTGATACTTGGTAACATATATATGCACACACTAAGAAATGAGTAAGAAAAAATAGGACCTCCCGCAGACTTGTCTCTATCTGCTTGCTGGGGGGAAAAAATAAGCTGCCTTCTCCCCGCTGCATTTAGAGAATTAATTCTCATATGAAATGAAAGGTCCCGTCCAATCCTATTTCACGGTGGCTTTGAGTGCTTGACTGTACCACAGCAAAGGGCATTACTTGATTGTTCACTGTTGACATCACTTTACACCAGAAGGTGGCAATTGTTTTAATAATCACACTAACAAGTCTGTTTTGCCTTCAGATTAGATTTTTAGAGATAGTGTTCATTGATTCTTGCCAAGCAGATGCCTTTTAAAATCAGTAGCTTTCACTCATAGATTTATTCCTCCACATGGGTTTTTCCAGTCCCATTAGCTTGCTAAAACATTGTACCTCTTTTAAGATAAAATAAGCTGCAAATTGTCCTGATCTCCCCGTATGAAATCATGTTTGAAATCTTGACATATCAAAGGGATGCCATTTCTGGTGAAAATTCTAATGCATTGATATCATGACAAAATATATATCTAATATCACTAATAACATGAAGAACACACTTATTTACAAGGAAAACTCATGGAAAATTTCTTCAGTTGACCATGATATCTGAGAAGTGTAGTGTACTAATGAGATTTATGTCAATACACAATAAAAAAATCTTTCACATATAAATCACAAGGCATTTATGCCTAACTTACCTCACAAGGTGGCAAAATCCCATAAATTCCTCAATTAAAACTGAGTAGAAGATAAAAGACTTCTGGAAGCTCAGCAGTTCACAAAAAAAGTCTAGCAACCTTCTTAACCATATGACAAAACACACAGGAAGAACCAAAATACCAATACTCTGTCACTGCCTGAGGATTTATCTCCTAAGACAAATTTTCCAAAATCTGTCATCTGAATACTGTTTGCCATCCATAAAGAAAGAGGAAGAGGAAGGGGAGTTGGAGAATAATGTTGGCTCTGTGAAACCGCAACATTCTTTCCAGATGGTCTCGTTTTCCACAGCTTAGGTTACCTACACGACAAAAGGATAAGAGGCCAGGGGTGAGCGCTCTTTTTTTGTAAAACTGAGAACTCCAGACATTTGTCATCCAGAAAAAATGCCTGCCTCTCAGCAGGACAGATTTTTAAAAATTTTTTCTCAGTGCCTTTCTCTAATTGGGCTTCCAGAACTTTTCACACATCCTTTCGCTGCACAAGTCCACAAAAGCCAAAGTTCTCCCACACCTAGTCACCAATGGCAGACCCATAAATCATCAGACATTACAAATAATTTTTTTAACATTATGCAATTAACACCCATAATGTAGGAAAACGCTTTATAATATATAACATATTAAAGCAATAGGAAATAGCACGTCAGATTTCTCATTAGTAAATTCTAATAATGGCTAACATAAAAATGCAACGATCTACTAATATTTTTTCTTCAATTCACATTTAAAAGAAAAATATTACAATGTCTTTTAGTATCTGTGCAATACTTGTGTAGGAATTTATTAAACCAAAGTGATTTGGCATGCCTAAACTAGCGTGAGCAATATGAAAATTTAAAGATAGCTGAATGCCCATTCTTTAATTTTACTAAAATAATGAAAAACATATATTATTTGAGCTTACAAAATATGTAAATACTAATTCAAATGAAGCATCTATTTTGTACATATATATTGCATTTTTCTACTCAGTATTAAAAACCATTTCTCTTGTTATGCTTTGCTTTCTTTTGTCCCCTAAAAGTAAGGAGAAATATGAATCTTGGAAAAATCATCTGCCAAGCCTTTCAAAGCTCTCATATTTAGCAAACTTTCCTTTTTAACTTTGAAGAATTACTGTACATTGAACTCTGTAATCTAAATAATATCCTGTACATTTTTACATCAAAAAGCAGAACATAAATAGTTGATCCTTCTTCTAATAAAATTGGCACTAAAACTTAAAATGCTTGGAGGCTGTGTTTGCTTTTTGAAAAATATCTGGATGTAAAAATATCTAGATAAAAAAATATCTCCATGAGATTTGAGCAAGAATTGATAACTGGATGTCATGTCTTTTGTTTCCCAGCTACTGGTCTGAGCCTGGTGCCTTCCTAGAATCACATACAGTCAGCCTCCCAGAGAAGCCCACCTAGAGCCACATATAGTCGGCCATGATCCAGACACAGACACAGCGTCTCTTCACACACCGCACAGAATAACACTCCACCCTCCACACCCTTACCCAGCACAGGAGTACAGTGAAGACACCGTTACCGAAAAACTCACATTTGCAAATTCTAACGATCACTTCATATTAAAAGAAAAAAAGGGGGAGAAGAAAATTTGCTACCTCCAGTGTCTTTTCTTTCTGAGTCTGCATATCTGCCATATGATAGGTCCTTTAATGTTGCATGAGAAAACAGGAAAGCAAGCTCTGTTTGAGGAAGAGAGGTGGAAAGAAACTGAAATATGTTCATTTGTTTTCTTTCAAATTTATTTTATGGGTTTTTAAAATTAGTACATATATAACGTCTTAGGTAGCATTTCTGCTGCTGTGACCAAAAGCCCTGATAGGAACAATTTTAGAGGAGGAAAAGTTTACTGGGGACTCACAGTTTCAGAGATCTCTGTCCCTAAATGACTGACTCCATAGCTCTTGGCCGGAGGTGAGGCAGAACATCAATGGTGGAAAGGTGTGGAGAAGGAAGGCAGCTCAGAACATGACAACAGGAAGCCTAGACAGGGCTTTGTCACCAGAGACAAAATATAAACCCAAAGGCACTCCCCCAGTGACCTACTTCCTCAGCCACACCCTACCTGCCTATAATTACCAGCCAGTTAATCACAATCATAGGATAAATGCACTGATTAGGTCAAGGTTCTTCTCATAATCCAATCTTTTCACCTCTAAACTTTCTTGCATTGTCCCTTATGTGAGCTTTTGGGAGGCATATCTAAACCATAACAGACAAGAAGGTATTTGAGTTTTTTCCTTCATTTCTGGAATCAACTCTGAGTTTGCTTTCAAGTAAGGAAGATTGAAGGGTAAATGAAGGCAAGGTGCATGGTAAACTGCAGTAGAATTTAGGGTATGGCTGCAAAAACTTGTTTAATCTTTTGCTTTGTTTTGATTTGAGCACTTTAAGAGTGCTAAGAGATGAAATGGGTGTCTAAATCATAGATTATGGCTCTGAGGAATATAGAAGACATTTTTAAATATAAAGAATACTACATCAGGCTGGGAATATAGCTCAGTTGGTAGAGTGTTTGCCTTGCATGCACAAGGCCCTGGGTTCAATCCCCAGCACCAAAAACAAACAAACAAACAAAATACTACATCAAGGCAGAAGGCCTTCAAAGGAACAACCTTGCCAATTGCTCATTGTTTTAGTCAGCTTTATTGTTGCTACGACTAAAAAACCTGACCAGAACAATTTTAGGGGGAAGGAAAGTTTATTTGGAGGCTCATGGTTTCAGGGGTCTCAGTCCATGGACAGCAGCCTCCATTCTTCCAGGATCAAAGTGAGGCTGAACATCATGGCAGAATGTGTGGTGGAGGGAAGCAATTCACATGATGATCAGAAAGCAGAGAGAGAGAGAGAGAGAGAGAGAGAGAGACCCCACTCACCAGATACAAATATATACCCCCAAACCACGCCCTTGATTCCTTATCTCTTCCAGTTACCCCTCAGTTCATCCCATTGAGGGGTTCATTCACCGAATGGGGTAAGGCTCTCACAACCCAATCATCTCTTCTCTGAACCTTCTTGCATTGTCTCACATGTGAGTTTTTTGGGGACCCCTCACATCCAAACCATAACACTTATTGAGTACTCTTTAATAAGTCATATAACTCTCTGGTCCTTAATTCTTGATTTCGAAGATTACTCTGACATTCCCTAACATTGTAATTGGATATGTTGAGTTTTACCAAAATGTGTTTGGTCCAAAGAAGAAATAGTGTTCATTTTTGTTTGTTTCTTTTGTTTTATTTTTCTTGACTTGTGTTTCGCAAAGAAATTCAGAACAAAATTGCTAAGCAGATACAGGTATAGTCACAAACCCTCTGAGTTGACCAAATGTCACAGGCTGGTGCTCATGGCTACAAGAATATGACTCCCATGATTGGATTCAAAGAATTCAACTGAAAAGTTACTAATTAAAAGAAATATTCATTTTATACTGATTTACAGAATAAATTAATTCCTTCAACTGCTGTCTGTTTTCACTTAGGATTAATATAAGTCAATAGAAAAAAAATTGTTTAAAAGTAAAAAAAAATGCTATTTTGGAAACACATTAATCACTACTTTGACCAATTCATACAGAAGGGTGATTCCTCTTCATTGGCTAAAAATGAAGGCACATGATGTAAGATGAGACCATTTTGTGCTTGATGTCAATGAATACATAATAAGGAAGCATAAGAACTATTTTTCTTGTATTGAGCTTTCAGACTGTATTGTGCCAACTTACACTGGTTGAAGACAGCATCAATATTAATGAAGGATGGGAGTCTGAGATTTAGTGACTCTAACTTCCCGACCCCCACCTTACTTCCTTTCATGCTAAATCCATTAGTATAGATGGATCGACATTAATAAACAAGAAGGACAAAATAGCTCTCCATTCAGGGACAGTTTTACTTGACCCTTGGTACACATTGACCATATATGGCCACGAGACATTTGAACTACTCCATGACATTTGTTTATTGATTTATTAAGCTAACTTTTCCCTAGGTGTCTTATATTTCTTATACTTAAAATGCATGGAAACGTTAAAATTTCTGACAGAGGGTGCTTCAAAAATAAATTGAGGACAGAGTCTCTCATTCATCTCCATAACCCTTCAAAGCCCTATACTGAAAGATAGTTTTGCACAGTGGACTCTGCACTGTAGGTACTCCATAAATGCTCATTGCATGGAACTCGATTGAACCACATTTGTTAGATTCTGAACTGTTTCATATGATCTTTTGTTGTGCTTTTGATGTTGTTGTTATTAGTTATACATGATAGTAGAATGTATTTTGACATATTGTGCACATATGGAGTATAACTTCTCATTCTTCTGGTTGTAAGTGATGTAGAATTACATTGGTCTGTAGATATATAGTATAGTTACATTGGTCTATAATCATATGTGCACACAGGATAGTAATGTAACATTCATTCTACTGTCTTTCTTATTTCCATTCCCCCTCCCTTCCCTTCATCTAATCCAAGGTACTTCTTATTATCACCTTCCTATCAATGTGTAGTTATAGACACATACCTAAAGATGTGTGTGTATAAATACATACAAGTATATAAGTGCATATATTTCTAAAAATAATTTTATTCCAGTGAATCCAGACAAAATACATAGTGAATTTTTCTATATGGTGTGATACAGAATACTTTAAATCTTTTATTTACAAATGACTTTTCTTATGTAAATAATCATAGGACTTTCTAGATCATAAGGACGTTTAGGTGAAAACTGTATCTTATGGTTGGAAGGCACCATGTAGTACATTTGATCTTGTGAGTATCCTTTGTTGCCCATGGCTGTCTTCAAATACACCAAGTGTACCAAAAGGCAGGAAGGCAGATAAAGGGGCATAGATGGTGTTCAGGGCCCTCAGGCTTAGTCTCTGTAATAGATAAAGCCTACTTTTGGTTATTTGATACAGTAATATATTGGATTTATCTGTATGAATGCATTGGAACAACAGTTTTCACAACCTTAAAAATAATTAAAGCCACCTTTTTTTTTTCTTCTTTTGTGGTACAGAGAATCAAATCTAGGGCATTGCTCTTAATAGGAAAGCATTCTACCACTGAGCTATATCCCAAGCCCTTAATTTTTAAGAAAAGACAGAGAACCAGTGCAGGGGACTGAAAGTTTATATCCCTTCAAAATGTGTATGTTGAAATCACAATCTCCAGGTGTATATTAGGAGGTGGGGCCTTTGGGGGGGGGTGATTAGGTCCTAAGGTAGAATATTCCTATATATGATTAGCACCCTGATGAAAGAGACCCCAGGGAACTCCATCACGATGTTCACTACGAAAGGACACAGTGAAAAGACAGCCCTCTGTGAACCACGGAGCAGACACTGAGTCTGCCTGTGCCTCCATCTTGAATTTTCTGGGCTCCGGAACTATGAGAAATAAGTCTTGGTTGTGTATAAGCCACCCAGTCTATGATAGTTTGTTATATCAGTCTGAATGGAATAATATTACCATTTTACCAACAGAAAAGCTTAGGCACACAAACTTTAAAGAGCTTTCTAAAGGTCGTGTCACATAACTGTGGAGTTAAGAGTCATGCCAAAATATTCATTTCCTGGTGTCCAGTCCAGTCAGAGCTTACCTAGGGAGAAAGGAAAGATAGAGGTCAGAGGAAGTTAGACTTTGTTGATTAGTCTGGGTATAACCATCCTAAATTTCTACAGCTACAACCACAGGAAGTCAAAAGAAACTGAAAGTCAGCTACAAAACAAGAAGGACCCTGACATTGATTTGAACTCCCTGCTAGCCACAATAATTTGCAAGAGGCCATGCCTAGTGAGGATTTATGGACATTTTTTTAAAAATATTTATTTTTTAGTTGCAGTTGAACATGATACCTTTATTTTATTTATTTATTATTTATTTATTTATTTATTTATTTATTTATTTATGTGGTGTTGAGGATTGAACCCAGGGCCTCGCACATGCTAGTTGAACACTCTACCACTGAACCACTACCCCAGCCCAGATTTACTGATTTTTTTTTAAAAAATTATTAGACTCTCTCTCTCTCTAACTCACACGGCAAATACAATGTTTTTCTCTTTTGTACCCTAATAGCTACTAAATTTGTGTGTATTTGTCACTAAATATATACATATATGTAATATGTATATTATATATAACTATACAAGATAGATGTGAAGTTTGTTTAATTTACAATTGTATCCTTCAGTTTGACATTACATGTATATGAGGTTTGATTTTCATAAATTACTATTGTTTTTATTTATTCGAGTCATGCTGATTATTAAGAGATTTTAGTTAATACTGCCAAATGGAAATCACTACTATATAGTATTAGCTAAGGTATCTTAGAGTAAAATACATATTTTATAACTTTGTAATAGAATTTAATACCTTTAATATGCTATTATACTCATAAAGATAACATTGAGGGCTGGGGTTGTGGCTCAGTGGTAGAACGCTTGCACATGTGAGGCACTGGAGTCGATCCTCAGCACCACATAAAAAAAATTAATAAAACAAAGATAGATAGATAGATAGATAACAATAACATTGACTCAGTTCATCTGATTCCTAGGCTGCAACAAAAACAATTATTTTCATTATTAATCAACTAAAATCTCATTAGACTTTTGAATTTTCAGTATCTGAAGAATTATTTATTTAATATCCAGGCCCATGCTTTTGAACTTTTGAGAAGTGCTCAATGATAACAGACTTTAAGTTCTTTATATATTTTGCTAAAGTTAATTCACCTTTAGCTAATGATTGCTCAGGGTGACATTACTTTAAAGACAGAGAAGAAATACTTTAAGTGAAACACAACCCCAATCTCTGGGAATATGTTAGGGTGTGCTTTTTCAATTGATAAGTAAAAGCAATCATGTTTGGGAACAGACCACCCCATAGTGGGAACTGCCTTTCAGCCTGGTTTTTGTCAGACCAGCAGCTGTTCCATCAGTCAATTAGTGACCGGGGACAAAATGCACTTTTTAAAATCAATTAGCAGCCCTGTCAACTGAATAAAGATCCCTGGGTATGCTTTTCACTAACAAAACAGGAGCTAAGAGTGAATAAAGCTAAGGAGATCATAAATTCTTGGAAGTACAGTCCTAAGACCTGAGAAAGCCAACAAAGGTTAACAGTCATACCATGCTGTCTGCAGGATTCTAGTAACTTGCCCCAGGGAAAGAGAACCATATATGCTTTTCTCAGTGTGTATGCAAATATATCTGAATATCTACGTAGTTATGGATCTAAATATAATAGTATGCATGTATGTGTCTTGGCATTCAGAGAATGGGATTCCCCATTATTTCTCAACAGTGCAAATTATTAACAACTTCCATTATAAGGAAGCCATTGTTATCCATTCTCTATTCTACATTCAGCCCCCAAAATGTACCCCTGAGCCTTCCCAATATGGGTATGTAAAATAGCTCTTTATTATCTTTCATAAGATCATTCATAATTCTAGTATTAACTTCTTTTCTGTCTACTTTAGAGAACCAATAACCATTCATTTAATCTTTCTTATTAGGTTTTATCTTCTTATCCCTTTGTCCTACTTCTAAAATAGCATTGTTATCCTAAATCTGATTTTCCTAATGTATTGTTTATATATATCAATATTGTCTTATAAAATTATTATTTCCTCTTGTAATAACAAACTGAGCATTTAGATACATGGGTGCAAATGCTCTCCATAAACATATATCAGTTGACCAAGTTTCAGAATGGTGAAAAGTGAAAAACACAATTCCCACTTAATAAAAAAGAAAAGGAGCCCCCATACTCAATATGCCAACACATCTTCACTGTGAAACATGGCAGACATTTTGAGAAAAGCAACTGAAAAACAAGTACACTTACAAAAGAAGTTCAAATAATTTGTAGAAAATTGTTATAATTTTAAGCTGAAGAAATTTATTATCAGGTATTATTTAGAAGTATGAAAAAAACAAAGAAGATACTGAGGTAACCTAAATATCAGTAACACAGGAAGCAAATACAACCCCTAGGACTGAGGTGACCCAGGCAGTGGTAACTGTAGGAAGTACATGGCAACCCTAATTGTGGAAAACTAAAGAAAAATGGAATATTTTCAACACTTAGAAGCTCAGAGGAGGAGCCCAGTATCCCTGGTGCTCAAACCTCTCAGGTAAATAAGTGTAGTGTTGGTTTGACCAGAAAAGAACAAGTTGACACTCATGTGGATCTGAGGGGTGCAGCAGAGCAGGCTGAGTGTTGGATAATCTAGAGGCCTGGAAGTGGAGCTTTGGCTTCTCTTCTAATACTAGTGCTAACATGATCTGGAAACAAAGCATTCATATGCCCTACCTACCTTCCCATTGTCCACCATTTGCAGAAATTTACAGGAAGTGAACTGCCCAGGAGATTGGGAAATGTAGTTCACAGACTCTCAGCCCTAACTGAGAACACCAGGTGAAATAGATAATGGTGGGCTTGAAGCTGACAGATAATAAGCACATAACCAGGACACATTTGCCCTAAAATAGCTTGCTGATACTCTATTTGGTTCTTTAAATGGCAGGTCATAGTGGGTTTACAGCTGTGCATCAATCATTGGCCTGGCAGTCTGTAGAGTTAAATAGATGACTGAATTTTTGAGGAAGCAAAAAAATATCAAGAGTGAATGGGCATTTGCACATCGTGAGGCTTTTTCTTCCTGCTTGATCTTTGAGGCAAACCCACTCCAACTCTCAGGGGTGAAAATGCAATCCTCAGTTGTACAAAACATTTGTTACTGTAATTCACTACAACTCATGGTTACAGTGGAAACTTGTCATCCACATAAAACCTTTTCAAGTAGGTAGGACCCTCTGAGGTTTGGCTGATGATAGGCAAAATTCAAAGTATCAAAGTGTGTCTGATAACTGTATGTCTACCTCCAGATCCCCATTTATAATCTGCTGTGTGCCCAGAAGTGAGATCTCTGCCACCATCTCAACTCCGAAATCATCTCTCCTCTATCCTTCACTCTCATCTTTTAATTTACTCATCTATGGATTAGGAAAGTCAAGCTCTGTGGGGAAAATAAATCATCCTAATATATGAAAAATTGATTATTCCCCCTTAGCCATTACAAAGATCCTTCTATCTTAAAGTATACTAATTACCTCCAAATCCCATAGTGTTAGAATTTTAGAAAAAAGGCAAGTTAAAGAGCAGTTTGGACTTACAGGACAAATGGAAAGGTACCCTAGAATTATTGAGAATAGAAGCTTACTGAAGTCTCTTAGAAAATATAGCAGCAGCAGTGAAGATTTTCAGTCTCTTTAAACCAGGCACAAAGGTAGACACAAAGATAGCAAAACCATAAACATCCAAACAACATGTACAACATGGTACCAGGTCCCCATGCACACACACCAAGATATGAGTAGGAGGGACAAACCACCAGCAGCCAAAGGAAAGGCCTGGTGGGACACCTGTATAGAAGGACTCAGAGTGAAGGGACAGAATGGCATCTAAGGAATGAAAGAACATGAGACCTCCACACAACCAAATGCTGACTTTTACTTACTGAAGAAAAAATAATGGACCAGCTTGAGAAGAGCAGCTGAAACTGTTTTGTACAACCCAGAACCAAAGTAAGTACAAGGCTGAGAATGGGCAGGAACAGTCTAACTACTAGGAATACTCAAAAATGACCACTGGGGCACTCTTCCATGACAAGGTGCTTCTAGAACTAAGTTATCCATCGGGTACAGTAGGCAGAATGCATGGTGTCCCCATACTTTTACGGACTCATGGAATGGTTTGAGTTCTTTTAAAATCAAAAAGGAAAAATATACACTGGTAATTTAAATAAATGACTTCATACATAATAACATATTTCTCTTCATATCACTGTAGTTGCAACATATACTTTGTAACTTTTTTTTTTTTGGTAGTACTATAGATTAAACCCAGGACATGGGCTCTACCACTATGCTATATCCCCAGTCCTTTTTATTTTTTTAGTTTACAACAGGGTGTCACCAAGTTATCCAGACTGGCAAATCCCTGCTCAGCCTCCCAGGTAGCTGGAATAACAGGCCTATAGCACCACCCCTGGTTAATTAGTTAATCTGTAACATTTTTAATGGTAGAGGCCCAGGACCTAAAGAAGTCATATAGCTCTGGGCCCCACATAGAGCAAAAACAACTGAAAATTGAACAATATACAGGATAGGGACAGTAGAATTCAAGTCAAGGAATGTCCAAACCAATGGTAAGAGGAGCAGAGAGCCGTGAAATGTAGAAAACAAGCCACCATATTTAGGAACACTGCAGAAAAGCAACAGAAGAGGGCGCTCTGGGAAACTGAAAAAGCTACCCTGAATCCAGCCTCATTCCTAAAGTTGAAGAAAACTAATTTCACATAGAAACGAACAACAGAGAAGTATGGAGGTCAAATCCCATACAATGTTATGACAAGAAAAGAAGAGAACCCATAGCAGAATAACACCCAGACAGACAATGAGAGCACTCTAGGAAGATGTGCCCTGCAAGAAGATCAAAACACCCAACTGCTATTTCAAAACAAGCTAAAACATTAAAAAAAAATGATACAATACATGAAAGAACAACATGAATCAGAATGAGAAAAGTTCAGAAATGAGGTGACGGACTTTAGGAAAGAATTAGAAATTAAAGTAAAAAACACTTGAAATGAAGACTAAGCCCAAAGAAACACCAAGGCTTATCAAAACAATAGGTCATATCTTACAAGAAATAGAAGGTTTAGAAAAGAATTTTCAATATCAAAAGGAAATAAAGAGATTAAAAAGGATTCAAAAGAAAGTGATCAATATTGAAAAGAAAAATTTAAATATGGCTAATAGGAGTTTCTGAAGAAGGAAATAAAAACAAGAAAACAAAATAAATCCTAAAAACAGTAACTGAAGAAAACTTCACTAAAGTAATTTAAAATTTCATATTGAAAGAATATACTGTGAATGGGGTGCATGACTGTAGTCCCAGCAACTCAGGAGGCTGAAGCAGGGGGATAAAATTAAAAGGGCTGGAGATGTATCTTAGTGCTAAAGCACTTGGGAGTTCAATCCCCAACACAAGGGGAAAAAAAAAAAAAGTACCAACTTCATTTCTAAAAAGCCAGAATGGCCAATATCAAACATAGTTTTATAAAATTACTGGCCTCTCAATTTTAAAAATAAAAAGCCTTTGGGCATCTTGCAAGGGAAAAACCATCTCATTACCTACAAGGAAAAGAAAATCATTAGACTTTGCAACAAGAATAAAGGAGATAGAGTAATACATTTAAGATACTCAAGAAAGTCTAAGCCAAGGATTTGATACACAGCAAGTTGATTTTCAAGTATAAAGGGGGTAAACTGCTACCAGCATACAAGAACTCAGGGAATACCGTTCCCATGAACCCCTCCTGGAGAATGTACTGGGCAGAACGAGATTCAAACAACAAAATTCCTAGACAGACATTAACTTAAAGACTGGTGATGAACACTAAATGTATATCAAACCTTGAGAGCAAGTCTAAATTAGTGTTAAAAGGCAGAAAGGGAAAAAACGCCAGAGAGGACAAATAGTACTTAATGGCTAAATGCTCTGACAGTATAGATAAAACATGACTATTAAAAATGAAGGGAAAATACATGCAAAAAAATTAAAGTGATCATATTGTAATGTTTTCAGTAATCATATTGTAGATGACATTTGTGTTGCCATTTATAGACTGTTTTGTGTGTGATTTGAGACAAAAACAATGAGTAATTATGAGATTATCTAATTATATCATTTTCTCCATCCTTTAGAATCAGAATTCTAGAGGAGGGAGGAAGGAAGGGAAAGGGAAAATACTGGGGCATGATATTGGTCAGATTATATTGTGATGTTGTGTACATGCACAAATATGTAACAATGAACCCCACCAATATGTGCAATCATAATGTACCAATATAAAATATGGAAAAAATAAAACAAAAAGAATTCTAGGTAGATTCTGATGTAATGAAGAAGAAAGAGCTTCAGTAAAAGCTCTGTAATCTCAGATTTAAATAAAAATATAAACTTAAACTCAAAGTATTTAATATTTAAATATATGTCTTAGCTCAGCCCATTGAAAAAGGACTAAAAATAATGATCAGCCTAGTAGTTGAGCCTCACTCTGTACACAATTTGTACCTTGCATATCTTTTCTCACTGAAAGAAAGTAGGGCTTCTTGGAGAACTGGCTGATTTCAGTCCTGGGGCAAAAAAAAAAAAAAAAAGTGTAAGATGAGTATAAAACATTTTATAATAGGAAATAGCAAAGACACTATGAGAGTTATGTCAAAAAGATTCAGGTCCCCACCGGCCAAAGACTGGACAAATTGAATTTCAATACTGATAATCATTGCAATGGATTTAAACCATAAAATTTGTTTCAATCCATGAGTTCATAATGATATTTTTTAAAGTCACTTTCAGAAGATGAGGAACCAATTCATTATCTTGGAAACTAGTAAATAAAGGAAAATAGCAGATGATGGAAAATTTCTATATATATGTTCCAACTAACAAAATGAGAAGGAAATGATTAGAGTCTCACCATTTTTGCATCCCCAATGAATGAGTATATATGGGCTTTAAGTATCAATGAATACTAGGATTACAAGAAGAAAGACAATCAGACATTGTATATTGTATGTCTTGTGTAGTCTTGCCAAAAATCATCGTGAAAATGATGACTAAACCCACAAGGAACACTAGAGTATATAAAGATCACCTTTACTCTTGCCAAAGGGATTGAACCTGGGTCTGATCCAGCCTCTAGTTTTAGCTGCCAATTTGTAGGAAATTTGAAAGACAGAGGAACGTGTTGAACTGTACCCAGAACATCAATCAGCAAAATGCAGACTATGGGAAATTCTACAGGTTAAACAACCCAAGTTTTCAGCCTAATGCAGGACAACAAAATGAAAGAGAAATCTATCAATGAAAAGAGGCTTAAGTTACATCTACTTTGTTAATAGGCAGAACTCAACTATGGTTTCTAGGAATACAAGGTTAGATGGCAAAATTATAAAAAGAAAAACTCAAGGATGCTATTATTATGAAAGTCAGGCTAATAGTTGTGGCAGGAAAGGGGTTTGTGATTGGACAGGATACATGGCAGGGGCTTCTGGTGTAGCTGCCAATTTCTAGTTCTTCACCATAGTGGTATTTGCCTTATAATTTTTTGAGCCATGCATCTGATTTCTGTGTTTTATGTGTCTCTGTTTTGCTTTACAATGAAAACAATTTTAAAATAAAAAGCCTTTCTGCTTCACTCTCATATTTGTCTTTCTAAAGCAACTTCTTTATCTCAGTGTCAATAACTCCAGCCCTTCTATATCTCCCAAGGCTCTGTCTTCTAAAGTATTTCTTCCTTCTTCTTTGTTACATTAGATTATCATTGAATATAAATCATGATTACAGCCCTGAACATGCTACCTTGAGAGCTTGCCCTTCCCATAGACACCTTCTAAGAGAGTGATAACTTCCATTCCTCAGATATAGGTCACTATGCTTTGTTGCCTGGGTCTCTCCTCTCTAACCCACCATTGATATGATAGTTCATATGATATATGTAGATTTATTCTACATGTAAGTATTAGGTACTAAAAACCTAAGGTTCTTCTAGGTCCCCATTTCACAGGTTTGGCTTCTATAGGCATGTAAGGTCTGAGGATTATATCATCATCATCACAATTAACCCTTACTGAGTGTTACACTGTGCCAAGAACTGAAACAAGCTTTTTTTTTTTTTTTTTTTGGTACAGGATATTGAACCCAGGGGCACTCAACAACTGTACCACATCCCCAGCCCTCTTTTACATTTTTTATTTTGAGACAGGGTCTCATTAAGTTGCTTAAGGCCTCACAAAGTTGCTGAGTCTGGCCTTGAATTTTTCATCCTCCTGCCTTGGCCTCTCAAGTCACTGGGATTGTGCAGGCATGCACCACTGCACTTGGCTGAGCCAAATATTTTAGGCCCATTGTCCTTTGCCTGGTTCTGGTACAAACCCATGGAATTAGATATTACAGTTATCTTCATTTTATAGAAGAAAAAAATAAAGCCAAAAAAATTTGAGCACTTGCTTCCGTCTGTGAAGCTAGTAAGTTCTAGATCCAGAATTTAGAGCCAAGTGATCAAAATTCAGAATCCAAAACTTTAAATTTGACCACTAGTTAAACTAATACATATCTTCTCTAATGGAAAATATGAATGCAAATTAAAGAATATTCTAGACCAAGGGTAGAAATGCCAACCCTCAAGCCATATTTAGCCACATCATCTGTGGTTAAATGGATGGAAAGCTAAATACAGTGTATCAGTACATTTTATGCTGCTATAATACAAACTGAAACTGGGTAATTAACCAAGAACGAAAATCTATTGGCCAACAGTTCTAAAAAGTCCAAGATTGAGAGGCCACATCTGGTAAAAGCCTTCTTGCTACATCATAACATGGCAGAAGTCATCACATAGCAAGAAAACTTGGTGGGAGGGGAATAGAGAAAAGGGACCAAACTCATCTTTTTATCAGGAACCCACTACTGCAATAACAACATTAATTCATTCTGAGGCAGAACCCTCATGACAAAGTCACCTCTTAAAGGTCCCACCTCTAATTATTGTTGTGTTAGAATTAAGTTTCCAATACATGAATTTGGGGGAACACATTCAGACCACTGTAGGATGCCTCTGGCCCCCATAGCCATGTCCTTCTCACATGCAAAATATGTTCATTCCATTCCAATAGCTGCAAAAGTTTCCACTCATTCCAGCATTAATTCAAAAGTTCAAAGTCCAGAGCCTCAATCTAAATCAGATATGAGCAAAACCCAAGGCATGATTCATCCTGAGGCAAATTCCCCTCCAGCTAGGAGCCTGTGAGATCAAAACAAATTCCTGCTTCCAAAATACAATAACAGACAAGCAGGGGATAGGCAGCCCCATTCTAAAAGGGAGACATAATAAGAAAAGAGAGGTAAATAGTCTCAGATAATCCAAAACCCAACAGGGAAAATAGCATTAAATCTTAAAACTGTAGAATAATCTTCCTTGACTCCGTGTTCCCCCTTCTAGGAACACTGGGGTAGAGGTTGGGCTTCTAAGATCTTGGACAGCCCCACCTCTGTGGCTTTGATTGGTGCAGGCCACCTGGAGACTCTCACAGATTGGAGTCTCATGCTTGCAGCTCTCCCAGTCTGGAGTTGCATGCTGGTAGCACTACAGCTCTGGGATCTCTCCAGCTGCCCTAAACCCAAAATTCCACTGGGCATTGCCTTAGTAGGGTTCTCTGTGGTGACTCCATCCCTATACCAAGTTTCTGCTCCACACACACCAGCTATTCAATACATTCAATACATTGAAACATAGACAGAGGCCATAATGGCTCGATATCTGATGTACCAGACATGGAAGCCTTTGGAGCAGCAGCCCAAGTCACACATGGACCTGCCTCAGACATAGCTAGGATGACCCAGAAGCTCTTTGCCAGATATCAGGATCAGATACATGAGGCTGCACAGGATAACAAATGCTGAGGTCCCTCAGGCGCCACCCTAGAAACCTTGCTCTCAAGGTCTTGGACCCATTTTGCAAGTGGAAGCCTTAAATATCTCTGAAATGCCTTCATCGTTCTTTCTCCCCTTGTCTTGATGAATAGCACCTAACTCCCTTCTACCCATGGTACTCTCTTTAGCCAATATAGCTTAGCCTTACCCCTAGTTTGCTCTCTCAAACACACTCTTTTGCTCTTTATTGGTCAGGCTGTGAATTTTCTAAATCTTGCCACTCCACTTCCCTTGTAATTATAAATTCTGTCTTTAAATTATTTCTCTTCTTTTGCATCTTACTGTAGATGAGTAAAAGTAGCCATGCAGCCACCTTAGGTATCGAAGTCATGCTGCTAAGATATCTCTTCCACCAGTTATCCTAGTTTACCCTTCAAAAATTCTGCCTTCCATAAAGCCCATAGGTATGGGCATGATTCAGCTAAATTCTTAGCTACTTTATAACATAACAAGAACAGACTTTACACCAGTTGTCTATACCTTGTTCTTCATTTCCATCTGAGCCTCATCAAAATTGCCTTAACATTTCTACACACATTCTGATCATGACCTATTAAGTAATCCTAAGATTACAGTTTTCCCTGTACCTCTTGTCTTCTTCTGAGCCCTCACCAGAATTGTTGTTAATGCTTCATTCACAGCAATACAAGCTTTTTGTTACCTGCTACTACAAATCCCATTACCCAGTCCACAGAACCTTTCACAATTTTGCAGGTATTTGTTAGAGCAATACCTCAGTCTCAGAATCAATTCTCTGTTTGAGTCCCTTTTGTGCTACTATAACAGAATACCACAGCAATTTACAAAGAACAGAGATTTGTTTCTTACAATTCTAGATGCTAAGAAGTACAAGGTTAATGGGCCCATATCTGACAAGAGCCTTCTTGCTGCATCATAATGTGGTAGAAGGTAGAAGAGCAATCATTGCATGTGCATGTGAGAAAGGGAAAAGAAACTGAAAACTCATTTTTTTAAAAAATCAGAAACCCACCCCCTAACCTACTCTGGCAATAATGACACTATTCTATTCATGAAGCAAAGTGCTAATACATATGTCTCCCCTCTCAACATCAATGCATTGGGGATTCAGTTTCCAATATTTGCCTGGTTTCGTGGCACATGTCTGCAATCCCAGCAATTTAGGAGGCTGAGGCAGGAAGATCTCAAGTTCAAGAACAGCCTCAGCAATTTAGTGAGGCACTAAGCAACTTAGCCAGGCCGTGTTTCAACATGAAAAATAAAAAGGGATGGGAATATAGTTCAATGGTAAAGTGCCACTGGGTTAAATTCTCAGTGCAAAAAAAAAAAATAAATAGTTTCTAACAGTTGAACTTTGAGGGACACATTCAAACCATAGGAAATGTTTACATATATATATGTATATGTTTACATATATAAATGTTTATATATATATATATATATATATATATATATATATATATATATATATA
>NW_026000211.1:14064442-14083207 GCF_001458135.2 Marmota marmota marmota | reverse complement strand
TTGATAGAGAAGAATATTTTATGCCATGTTAGACATATATGAAATTCAAATTTCATTGTAAGTAAAGCTTTATTGGAGCACATGACCATCCATTTACATGTTGTCCGTGGAATGTCCATGGAAGCATCGAATAGTTACAACAGCAACCATATGGCCTGCAAAGCCTAAAATATTTACTATCTGGACTTTTAGAGAAAAAGCTTGATGATTCCTTATCTAGAGAACAGATGGGTGAACTTAAAAGAGAAAGAAGAGGGAAAGACAGTAATCAAAAGCTTTAAGGCAGTGGAATGCATGAGCAAGCATGTTATGATATAAAGAAGAGAGCAGAGCTGGGGTTTCCAGGGAGCAGTAGGAGCAGAGTACAGCATTTTCAACACCCTTGTTCCATGACACTTGCTCTGTAGTAGCTGAGATTGCCAGTGTTCTTTCTGCCTGAGAAAACCCAACATATACCTTGGTTTTAATTCTCTTCTCTCACCTCAGATTTCCCTGAATCCACCACCAAGACCACCAATGAAATGATTAATTCAACCAAATGAACACAAAGCTTGAGGAAATGTATACAAGTTCTCTAAAATGGAAAGCCACCTTTGCCTTTCCATTCCAATATTCTCACCTGCAGCATCAATTTCTCCCTGTCCCTCCCCTCCTCCAAAGCGTCGGTGGCTATCTGCCCATCACTTAGAGAGTAATGCCCAAACTCCAAGTCCTTTTTGTAGTATCCCACCCTCTCACCATCTGACCTTAGCCTGACCTTCTAGACTTTTCTTACAGGAACCAGACTTTAAGATAGTTAAGGCTACATTATTTCATTTGTATGTGGAACCTTAAAATAGCAAGCTTGTTGAAGTAGAGAATAGAAATTTTGTTTCAGAGGCTTGGTGGGAATAGGAGAGGGGCAGGGAATAGAAATTGACAAAGGAATAAGTTTTCAATTCTACTACACAGCAAAGTGACTATACTTAATAATATTGTATTGCGTATTTTGAAAATGCTAGAATAGATTTTAAATATTTTCAGTACAAAAATACATGTGAGCTTATGGATATTTTATAGAGATATAATCATCCCATAATGTACACATATAAACATAGAGATATAATCATCCCATAATGTACACATATATTGAAACATCACGTGTTATTCCATATGTATACATACACATTTTTTTATTTTTGTACTGGGGATCAAACCCAGATCAAACACTTTACCACTGAGCTACATTCCAGCCCTTTTATTTTTTATTTTGAAACAGAATCTCTCTAACTTGCTGAGGTTGGCCTTGAACTCCCAATGCTCCTGTCTCAGCCTCTAGAGTCTCAGCCTTTGGGATTATAGGCATGTGCCACCACACTTGGTTACAACTATCATTTGTCATTAAGAATCATTTTATTTTTCTAAAATGTAGAAAAATCTAAGCTATATTCAGTGTTCCACTCTACATTCTAAGCTTTCCTGGGGCAGAGTTATCTCTCAGAGAGCCTGAGTCTGAGGCTGAAAGTTTCTTGGGGTCCAGTCCATGAACTAAGGAACTATATCTGAAACTGAACATATGGATATGAACTAAAAGATAACTACAGCTCAGTAGGATAGAGCTGTGACCCATTCAGGAGCTCAACTCTGTAAGAAAATCACTACAGGGCTGCCCAAGTAGGCACAGAATTGCTAGTTGGTAAGAGCATGGAAAGTTCCAGAAGTTTATTTGAAAAACATAAGAGCCATAAGCTATAGATGCCCTGAAGTATCATATCTGGTCACATTGGTGGCAGACTACCTGTGACAATCAGAGTTCCTCATATAGGAAGCTGTTCTTTCATGTGTCCACATGAGACTGAAAACTCCTTGAGGATGATTTCACTGATTTATTAAACTTGTTCCATTAATCCATCCATTGATCACTCACTGGCAATGATTAGAGGACAAAGCTTACTATTTAAGTATTTGGGATGTCCTGCCTAATATCATGGCTAAGAATCAAAATGCTCTTTTAGGAATTTAATCTCATTTTATCAAGTGATGCAGAAAAGATATTTCCTAGGCACTCTTCAAATTGGGTTAAAATTGTTTCAGAATCACATGTATGTGGTGAATTAATTCTGAGGTCCTCCCTGGCTCTGTAGCATCCAGAGTATGAGACCAAATAGGAAGGGAATTAAGAGCACAGTCTTGGGTATCAGACTATCTAGTTGGGCCTGCCTCTGCCTCTCAGAATCTCTTTGACCTTGGCCAGTTTCTTAGCCTCTTTAAGCTTTAGTCGCCTTATCTATAAACTGGGATCAGGATTGTGCTTATCTGCCAGAGTTAGTGGGAGGATTAAATGAGATAAGGTACATCAAGTACTTAGGAGAGCATCTGGCACTCAGTAAGTGCTCAATAAATGTTTCCTATCCTCTCAGCTGTGTTATCTTTCACACCAGAAAACCCTAATAAGAGTGGTGATTTAAGGAAACAGTATTAAACAAATTAACTTTGTGACAAGTTATGACTATCTTTATTTTCTTAGGTAAAAATAAGAATTTTCCAGAATGAATCTCTTTTTTACAAGTCTAGAAGTTGATCCACTTAAAAAAAAAAAAGATATTTCACAGAAACAAGAAGCAAACAGAATTCTACTCAACTGCTATTTACAAAATTGCTATAAATACATGTATTAATCTGTACAGTTTTAAGAGGTTGGCTCACCATCTAAAAATTCCCTTGACATATAAATACAGTTAATGATTTCATCCTAGAGAATTAACATGTAAACCCAACTAAGACATACTTTTAATATTGCCCAAGGCACTAGATAAATATTTTAAATACTAAAATCTGGGGAAAATAAAAGCAGAAATCAATTGTTCTTTCATTCCACCCATAAGATCTTAATAATTAAGTTTTTTTTAAAAAAGAATTGTATATTAATCTGACACAAATAGCTTTAAGTTAGATCAATTGCCCCTCATAATGAAATTTCTTCACTCAAACACTTAAGTTATAGTGAACAGAATACCAGTGAACACACAAATCAAGATTTTCCTGCATCCTCACTATCAGGAAAAGCCCATTTTGCAAGGATGTACAGTCCAGAGATGCCAATTCCTCATCACATGGCCAATAACAGCCCCCTTTCTCTGTTGACAGCAAAATCAAAGGGAAAGAATCCCCTTCATTCAACTTCAAAGACTTTCCCCTTTGACATCAAAGCTTGACTATTAAGGCTGATTTTAAATCATAATGTTTGTACCATTATAATAATGGTAACATGAAAACTGATATTCAAATGTCCCCTTTTAAGCCTTCTGTAAAGGTACTCATAAATTAAGATGAACCCTGTCTTCCCCAGGTTGACACAGATATGCAAATGACCTTTATTAAGACAAGTGCTCTCTCTGTTGCATTCCACGTTATTCTGGAGTCCAACTTTCTAGTGTAAACCATAGCTTTCTTATTCAGTACAGGTAAAAGGATGAAAACATGTCAGTGCCTTGCTTAGGCACTAGCCTGGGTTTGAACCAGACAGATGTTGGTAAATGTGAAGCAACCAGTGTGCTTGGGCAGTACAATTGGTGAAAATACTAACCCCCATAACCAAGTTCAACCTACCAATGTGGGGTCACTGGACACAGAATTGGGAAGAGATGTATACACTCCACTCCCAAATATGTCATAAGCAAACACACTACACCATTTGAAACCAAATTCTTTGAACCAGTAATCCAAGAGAGGTTATATGTTTATTATTCAACATGATCCCCTTGACAAGGTTTACACAGGAACTTCTACCCAGTGCCAATAGAAATGGGGCTGAGTCAACCAGAAGGAAGAACACACAGATAAAGTTTTAATGGGGATGTGTTGGTAGAAGGGATACCATTACGCAAAGCTCAGTCCTTGTGTCCAGTGCTGATCCAATAACAAAGACACAGTTTTGAGAAAAAGAAAAAAGAAGTTTTATTGATTTGCTAGCAAAGAAGCAGCACAGGGGACTCCTATCCTTGAGGCTGTGATTCTGCCCTTCAGGAGGAACAGGGGTGGGTTAAAAGGTGATTCAAAAGCTACATTCCACGTGTTCTCTGTCTGGAGTTGTCATTCACTTGTTAATTTGGGAGATAGTCATTTTTGAGATCTTCTGGTGCCATCCCCAAAGTCTGAATTCTTTCATTCCTGTGGTGGGTGGGTGCTCAAGGATAGATAACTCTGCCTAGGATGAAGGAAAAAGGTAATCCTGTTTCTCCAGAGATTAGGGGCAAGAAGAGATTCAGGAGGAGCAAGGAGAGAGGAAGAGAAAGAAATATGTCCATAAGTTGCCATGGCAGAGCAGCAAGGGCTATATTCACAGCTTAAAGTGGACTACTGTTACATACCTCAAGGAGAAGGGAGACAGCCCTCATAGAGACAACCTGCTTTTTGAACAAAAGAAGGAGCCAGCTTTTATCCAGTTGCTGGGATGGGCTAGTGTCTGGTAATTTTCCATTGGTCTTGAGTGTGGTTTTGTTTTGTTGGAATTTGTTTCTGGTGTAAGATGCAGAATAGCACTAAGTTTGCCCTTGGAGACATTATAATATAACACAGAGTGTAGAGTCAGGTGGGTTCTTTGTCTTGCAAATTTCAAAAAATGAGATTCTCATACAGCAGAGGGTGAGAGCAATGTATTAAGAATTTATTAAAGCAAAGTGAAGTAAAGCTCCCACAGCTGAGAGGGTACCTGAGAGAGTTTTGCCAGTGGATGGCTATTATCTAGGGGTTTATATGGAACAATAGGTTTAAGGAAGTCAGCAACCTCCCCCCCCCCCTCCACCCAATCCTGGATAAGGCACTCCATGTCCACAAGGTATTCATGCAACCTTTAGTCTAATCAAAATATTGATCAGTTGTTTTTCCTTCTTTAGAAAGGACATGGACTCCAGGTCTCATATGTTGCAATTTAAAAGAAGCTTTTTGCAAATTTCTCAGCAAAAACCTTCAGCTACTGCTTCTGCTCTGTGGGCCCATTTTCCCTTCTGCCTACCTTTCTCTCTTCCTCTTGAACTCAATGGCACCAATATTCTGGCTTTTCTGGTGCATCTGCCTTGCAATAAGATTGTTGAAATATGTGGGCAAGAAGGAAGAAAGAAAAGGGAGGAAAATTCATGTGGATTTTAAGGAATGACAGGGGCTTAAGGTCTCCAGGAGTTTTTCTGTTTTTCCTGAATACCATTCTTTTAACAGATAACAGGTCAAGTGGAAGGCCTCAAGTGTTCGGTCTTCTGTCCCCATTGGTGGTTCCTAACTGTCTTCCAGACACTTCTATTCTTTGGTGAATTTTCCCATCACACATTTTGGGCCTCCATTTTCTTGGAACCTGAAAAGTGGCTGTAACCTCACATGTAAAAAGCAAGAGAAATGAGAAAGGAATAAGTCTTCTCTGGAGCCTTCCCAACATGTCATCTAAGGTGATTTTCCAGACATGAATTCCATGGAAAATTGAAGAGTTAAAGATGATGAGATTACATCTTCTCAGGATTCTCTGGATTTGTGTGTGTGTGTGTGTGTGTGTGTGTTTATAGGGAGATTAAATTCTTCTGAAGTTGTGTTTTTCATTCTCTGGGACAGTGGTACTCACCTTCAGAATGCAGAGGAATCACCTGGGAACTTATTAACAGTGAACTTCTTAGCGTTCCCCCACCTTTTGGATTCTCTAGGTTTGAGAGAAGAGGTGAACAATCACCCAAGGGAGTTTTGTTGCCAAAGGTTGAACCTAGGTCTCCTGCAAAGAGTCTGGCAACCCCCAGGTTTAAAGAGAGCTGTCCACATAAGACCACCCTCACTTCTGACACCAATTTCAAGTTTGGAAGTTCTCAGCCACCACCAGTTTCAAGAATTTGCTACAAGGATTTACAAATCTCACTGAGAGCTGTTATACTCACAAGTATGATTTATTATAAGGAAAGGATACAGATCAAAGGTAGCCAAAGAAAGAAGGGCAGGGACTAGGCAAGTACCAAACACAAAGTGTCCATTTTGTCCTTTCCCCATGGAATCAGGAGATATTACTTCACCGGTATCAATATGTGACAATATACTCAGAGTACTGCAATCGGGGAAAGTCTCCCATGCCTCAGTACCCACCATTTTAATGGGGCTCCATTATATGAGTGCTGACATGGTTGATTTTAGAATCCAGGTTGCTTGACCAAAATCGTTTACCATAAATCACATTGTGGACTTTCTGGTTGGACAGCTTCTACTCCAAGGTATTGTCAACTCCCAGTTAAGTCCCAGGCACCTAGGCCAACAAAGATTACCTCCAGAGCAAAAGCCAGGCCTGTTAAATTCTTCCTTATATACCCACCCTTTAAGGCACTCTCCCAAAAGATAACCTCCAGGCAGACTTCCGTCTTTTGAAAACCACCTTGACCTTCAAAACCAAATTTCCTATTCCTGAGCCTTTTGCTTGAAGCTGATCAGAAGCACATTTAGTGTGGTAGGGTGCCAATTCAGTAGGGTGCCAATTCATGAGCAAAGAAGATCCAAAATAGGTCTTTTATAGTCTTCAAGATTGTTTAATAAAAACATCAAACCTCAGATAAGGATTGGAGCACAATTAAAGCTTGACTCACAATTGCTATGGAAGTTTGCCGGTATTAACACTAATATTGATATTAGTATTAGCATTAGTATTAGCTGTGCAAACTGCCAGATTTGGCCTACTATGTGTGATAATAATACCAGAACCATGCTATAATTCATGAGACACCATGCTACAATACAATCTCAAGGATTAAGCTGAGATATGCTTTTGGGTCTCCCTTCTCTGTTCATCTGAATTTCTTACTGTGTCTAATTAATAAATTAAATTTATCAAAAGGATGCGTATGTAGAAAAAAGCATAATATCTTTAAGGTTCAGTACTATCTGTGGTTGCAGGCATTCATTGAAGGTCTTTTTTTGGAGGAAGGGGAAAGAGAATCAAGGGGGTGAATTATGTTGGTCCAAGACCACCTGGATAACTGTCCAGCAAGTATCATTGTGCCTTTAGAATATTAGAGCCTGCTATTCTAGTGAACAGTAAATATGTCTATGAAGGTAGAAAAGTCATCGCCTTGTAAAGGAGGGCAGACACGCAAGAAGATTTTCATTTTTTAAATCACATTTCTGAGTGAGTTGAAGAAAATCTGATAGGAAGTTTCCTGATTTACTGAGTAGGCTTATATTTTTTCCTTATGATGCTTAACTTCAAGAAAGAGGTTCAGTCAGAGCCATTGTATAACTAAAGGACTTATTTCCAAATAGCTTTGCAGTCCTTAGAATATTTAAATTGTTACTTTACCCATTTTTTAGATAGGTAAGTGCAATACAATAAAATGCTTAGCATTTTCAAGGAGCATAAATCAAGGCTCTTAAAGTCACTTTAAATCTGTTTTGACATTTTCTGTACTTTATCACAATCAGGGAAGTATCTCAGATATAGTGCTAGTAAAACAAGTGATATAACTTTTTGTACCATGTTAACCTCTGCAGTAGCTTGACTCTCCATTTAGATCTGCTGGCTCATAACTCAGTTTGCAGCATTAACAAATGCTACAACCTTTACTACCACCACCCATATTACCATCCAAGCCCTCAACAGTCCACATCTTGCTTTTACCCACAGGCTCAGAGCTATCTCTGTTTATATTGGAAATTATAGAAAGTGATTATCTGTTGCTGTAGTATCTGCAGTTACAGATGGTAAGGCTGTACTAAGAGGACCTCAGATTATGGATTTTTCCTTTGTTTCATGGAAGCTCTTAGGCCAAGACAATTGAATCAGGAATACTGTTTCCTCTGTATCAAGGAAGAGTAGAGAAGCATGAGATGGTCTTCTTGTAATAAATCCAAACAAATCGATTTGCAATATAACTCAATATGCTCATCTACAAAAATGTATTAAGCATCTACTTTAACTAGGCATTTTGCTCAGTCCTGAGAATATGAAATGAATAAGATATATATTCCCTTCCCTCCAATAGCTTACAGGCTAATATGGGAAGAAGTGCATGGAATCATGGAAGGCAATAATTCCAAAGATGATAATCCCATATACAATCGTTATACAAAAAGGCTAAAACAGAAAACCAAGCAAATATGCAGAAATTATAACCACTGGGATCTCTGATGACTTCCTTCTTATTTTTTCCTTATTGAGCAACCTCAAGATTTACTTTATTAGTTGTTTTATTAACTAAGAAATGTTCTTAGTCTTTTGTTTATTTATTTTTGATATGGGGTCCCACCATGTGCCCAGACTGGTCTAGGACTTCTGGGCTCAAGCCATCCTCTCACCTTACCAAGTGCTGGATCTTAGGTGCACTCCACTGTGCCCAACTTTCTTGTTCTATTTTTACATTAACATGATGATATAGAAAAATATATGAGTAATCCTTTTTAACCTCAATTTATTATAGCCAAAGTATTTTGTTATCTACTAATGTTTGTAAATAAGTAGCATGCCAATTATACTAACTTTTACAACTGAAGTTAGTTTATATAGCCAACATATTAAACCCCAATTTTACCAAGCAACTGTTTATAAAATGTAATTTTTGGGTGATTACACTAATATTTTCATTAAAAAAGAATATCAGGTTGATTCAGATATTGTGATTATACAATAATTTATATTATTTCTATAATATATATTTAATTATATTTTATATATATGTATAATAATAATTTTATATACCATCTATATATAAACTATTCTATGATCTATGTAACTTACATTGTGATTATGCAATAATTATATTAATACTGTGATATATTTTCACTGTGTATCATGTTATATACTATATACTATATGGCATGTAGTTTATATATAATTTCTGTTCTATAGTTTATAATTATTACATATATTGATTATACTATATAAACATATATAACACTATCTTTTTGGAATGAGTGATATTTGGACAATGTAGACAAATAGCTTTGGGTACTTTTTTTTAATGATTTTCTTTTTTTAATTTTTTCATTTGTTTTAATTAGTTATACATGACAGTAGAATGCATTTATGCACTTTGATATTTCATATATAAATGGGGTATAATTTCTCATTTTACATGTTGTAGAATCACATTGGTCATGTAGTCATATATGTACATAAGGCAATAATGTCTGTTTCTTTCTACTATACTTCCTATCCCCATATCCCCTCCTCTCTCTTCACCTCCCTCTACCTAATCTAAAGTAACTCAATTCCTCCCTAACACACCTCCCCCATTGTGAATTAGCATCTTCATATCAGAGAAAACATTGGGCCTTTGTTGTTTTTGGGATTGGCTTATTTCACTTAGCATGATATTCTCCAACTCCATCCATTTACCAGCAAATGCCATAATTTCATTCTTCTTTAAAGCTGAGTAATATTCCATCAAGTATATATAGCACAATTTCTTTATCCATTCATCTATTGAAGGGAACCTAGGTTGGTTTCATAGTTTAACTATTGTAAATTGAGCTACTATAAACATTGATGTGACAATGTCATTGTAATATGCTGATTTTAAGGCTTTGGGTATAAACTGAAGAGTAGGAATAGCTGGGTCAAATGGCAGTTCCATTTCAAGTTTTCTGAGGAATCTCCATACTGCGTTCCACAGTGGTTGCACCAATTTGCAGTCCTACCAGCAATGTATGAGTGTACCTTTTTCCCTACATCCTCGCCAACACTTACTGTTGCCTGTATTTTTGTCATTCTGACTGAAGTGAGATGAAATCTTAAAGTAGTTTTCTTTTTTAATAATTTTTTTTAAAATTGTTGATGGATACAATACTTTTATTTATTGATTTATTTATTTTTATGTGGTGCTGAGGATTGAACCCAGTGCCTCACATGTGCAAGTCAAGTGCCCCACCATTGAGCTACAACCCCAGCCCTTTAGAGTAGTTGTGATTTGCATTTCTCTAATTGCTAGAGAGGTTGAACATTTTTTCACATATTTGTTGATCACATATTGTGTTTCTGACTTAATTCATACCATGACAGAAAGAAAAATATTACACTTAATCTTACACATTTTGAAAGGAACCAAATAATTAAAATGTTGAAAAATGGAACGGATAGGAGAATGAGTGCATTTCGGTACAAAGACAAGGTACAAGGTAGGGAAGAGACTGTTGCCTCCCAGAAGTGTCTGCAGTCCTGTAGCCCAGAACAGGCACTCCTCTACAACTCACAGATACCTGGATTATGTGATTGAAATGGGGACACCATATTGAGGTCTGGTTTTCACTCCCCACCTCCATCTTCCAGACCTTGTTACAGGAAGGGCTCTATGAACTTTGTTGATGGTTTACAAAGGAAGAGGAATTGAAATTAATGGCTCTCTGCCCTAAAAAATAACATGAGAGAATGAAGCTGAGAAGCCCTTTGGAAATTATCTGCATCATCAGCTAGAGGATCTAAACTACAGCAACTCTAAGATCATTAGAAGATGCACTGGCATCTTACAAAATAGAAATATACAAACTATGGTCCATGTGCCAAATCCAGCCTGCCACCTGACTTTCTACACTCCACAAGATAAAAATGGATTTTACATCTATAAATGGTTGAGGGGAAAAAAGAAGCAGCATATTTCATGACATAAAATTATATGACATTCAATTTCAGTATCCATAGATAAAATCTCATTGGGACACAGCCTTGTTCAGTCATCAATATCTGGTCTATGACGGCTTTCATCTAGTACCGCAGAGTGGAGGGCTTGCAACAGAGCCCCTTGGCCTGCAAAGCCAAAAAAAATGTTTACCATCTGGCTCTTTAAGAAAAAGTTAGCTGATTCCTTTTCAAGAAAACAGATATTTGAGCAGTTCTTTCAGGATCTTGAAAGTCTAATCCAGAATTAAGAAATAGGGTTTTCCATTTTGACAGGGGGATTGATGGTAATCATAAGAAAAATCTTCCCATATGTGATGTTAGTATGACGCGCGATGGGCTTTCAAATTGAAACAGTGAAATTCTCTAAAGAGTGAAAGATGGAAGAGACACCCAGCAATTTGGCATAATTTAGACTTAGGCTTGCCTGAAGAGATGGGGCTGAATCCAAGGAACGAATAGATGAACCAAACTCTGGCAACTCTAAGACCATTATAATTTATTTAGAGTAGGTAACTTTCAGACTATGATTTTGTAAAAATCTACAATTTCAAGGCTGTTTAACCAATGAAGACGTGAAAGTGATATTGTTAGCATATTGAATGCTTCCATGTAATTTTTGGTGGGCATTTTCAATTTTTCTAAATCTCAAGTAAAACATGTCAACCAATAATGGAATACAAGTGTTTATATTGCAATTTTCTCATGGTTTCCTATGAAGATTATGTGGATTTCTATTAAAACTTTTGGAATAAAATGACTCTATATTTACAAGTTTGTTTTTTTTTTTTAAATTAGCATTCTTTCAGAGCCAATTTAGTCTGACAGGTAAATCAGCATTTAGGGACTTCTACTATTCAGGCACTAATGCCAGCTGCACTTCACACACACACCATTGTACTCAGCTCCTAGAAGCAATAAACCATAATGGTCTCACTCACCAAGGCCTTTTAATTCATGGATCATAGACATGATAAATCATAAGAACTCCTCTGGTGCCTTTTTGTCTACAATGGCCTGATTCTTGAAAGCCAAATGCAGAACACCTTTTAAAGAGCATCTATTCAATCAAATAGGGACGTTCACATTTGAGAACAGGAAGAACATGTTTATGAATGCATGTGCAATAGGAAGATAATACACTTTGAGAAAGATGTTGACCCCCTAAATAGGTATGCTTCTATGGATAGATGATCAAGGAGCTTTCGCCTTATGTCCTTTATTTTCTGACTTACATTTGGGATTCCACTATAATTTCTTAAAACCTATTTACTCATTTCAAGGAAGGGAATTGCAGAGTATCCATTTCCTTATCTTAAAGAAAGAAATGTCTGCATAACTCAAGACAGGCCAGAGGATACAGGTTCTTTCAGCTGTAACAGACTTAGGAAGGTAGAGACACATAAGAAGGATCTTGAACAATCTGTTGTAAAGAAAGTTAGCCTTCTCAGCTTATCTCCTAGGGTGCAAAGACCCTAGTCAGGGCCACAAGTAACATGTTCTCTAAGTTCTAAAAGTTCTGACTATAAAGTTAGAAAAATTCCATCCCTGCTATGCAAAGTCATACCTATCTTCTTTCTTATCTCTTTACATTTTAAAAAATTACGTCTTCTCCTTTCTTCTGCATTTGACTTTTTATGACATGACCACAGACTCCCCCTCCCCCACACAAGGGTGATATTTCTCAGAGTAACTGATCCCTCTCTACCCTAATCATCTGATGGGGAACACAAGTTTTTGTAGACAACATTCATCTGACTAAGTTCTTCAGACGAAAAAAAAGAAAGAAAAGAAGTAGCCTCACCAATAATGTTTAAAAATATTCTGACCCTTTGGTATCATCAAAGTTAACGCTAGTTTATAGGATTTCATTGGATCTTCACAGAGAAAGTAATCAATGACTATTGACATCCCTCAGCACAATAGGTGTTAAATTATAGTGTACTTTTTCTATGTGTCTTAGAGGATTTTATTTTGTTCTTCTTAATGCAGCTTTTCTAGGGAAAATGAAAGCAATCTGCAAGTTCTGTTTCCTACTTTTCTCAGTGTTCAATAAATGCCAAATAATAAAACTGTGTACGGATCTGAGCACATTTGCCTACATGATCTTCTCACTTTTGCATCTATGGTAATTGCCATCCCTGAATCTCCGCTGAGTGATGTTCTTTAGGATTAGCTGTTAAGACCTTAGAGTTTCAGCTCGATATTGATTCCTCCTTGGATAAATGCTGTTCACACTTAGTAAAAAGGTCAATATTATTGCTAGTTAAGGAACAACTAGGAAGCCTGTTCTAATACTGACGGTCTGAATGACATGCTTGTAAGATTTTGTTAATTCTGTATTTAATGATGTTATTAAACAAAGACTTATTTGTGCTCCCTTCTGCAGTTATTAAATGTATAAAGATATTCACATTTCAAAATCTAATAGTTGTTGTGAAGGTTAAGACACACTTATAAAAACCTGGCTTTTAAAATGATTAAATGGTTTGCAAAATAGCTGGTAAAGTTTAATAAAGGACAATCAACTCTTTTATTTGTAAGTGACCCACCCTTCCAGAGACAATATTTGCAAAATCATTGCAATTTGTTTTTGTTTTATTAGAGCTAAGGATTTCCTTTGTTATCTTAATTTTAGATGAGGATTTGAGATTATCCAGATGCTTTGCTTCTTTTTCTCTCTTGGGTTGTTTTTCTTAAGGTCATTCCACAATTGAAATGAGTCTACACAGAAGGGGGAAGGAGGTATTGCGTCTTGTAAAGAATTCAGACAGAGGAGATTGAAAGTTGTGTTTTGGGACTAGAAATAGATTTCACCTGTTCATTCTATCCTTACTCTCTATTACCAGAAATAATTGAGAGTTGACTGGACTTAGATGAATAATGAATATATACTAATGCATTTCTTAATATATGAAATGAAAATGTTGGATTTTTTCAAGTACTAAAATTTAATTGCATCTGTACTTTCTTACAATGTAAGCCTACCTTGCTACCAGTGCTGGTCTGAAACAAGTCAAACACCAAATAAACATTATAAATAAATGAAATATGTGTGGTGGAGAGAGGTGGGAGAGAGAAAGGGATGGGGTGAGGATGAGAGAGAGAAATGAGGAAAGAAGGGGGAAGAGGAAGAAGGAAAGAAAATAAAGTAAATTTTTTTTACTCTTAAAATATCAGGAAGTGATTCACTCCTGCTACTTTTAACCATTTTAATGGGCCTCTAAAGGATCTGTTTTGAAATTTCTAACCCAGCACATACAGAAGTGTCTACATAGTTTAACTTTTTCCTTATGATATACAGAAGTGTCTACATAATTTAACTTTTTCCTCATGATATAGGTCTGAAATCATAAATATTTCACAATGAAGTTCCTAAAAAACAATGAAGGATATCCAGAATTTGTCCTTTATAGTAACTAAAGTCAGACTATCCCACTGGTTTGAGTAACCTTGTCCACTTCTGTTATTTTTTCACTCAGTTTTTCTCTTTTCAGTGCCTCTTTTTAATAGATAGATGCTCTGATTTTCAGTATCTAAACCTCACTACACATTTCAAAGCCAGATAATGAGTCTGTTAGAACTATGTACAAAGTAAAAGAAATTTAAAGGTTCCCTATGAGAGAAGTGCATGGAATTTAGCCTGAGAAATTGTGGACATGTATCTAAACCACTCAAAATAATAACAATCCTTCTCCTCTTCCTTCTTCTTGTCTTTTTTCTTGACTACAGTCCAGGTTACCATACTTTTAGGTTCCAAAAATGAAGATATAAACTCTAATGAACGAATAAAAAAAGAATACCTATGTAATACAGGCACATGTTAAATGAGATTCCCATGAAAAGAAATAAATATTTGTATATACATGTACATATATATATAATATAATAGATGAATAAATAATAAACATTTTCTATTAAGGAAATTTTATATGAGCATGTGCTTTCTAGGTAGATTCAGAGGTACATGAGTATTTATGGGACTAAATTACTATTTTACAGATAATACTATGTTTGTGAAAAAATCAATTATATACAGTCTTCCCTCCTCCCTTTATCCATGGGATTCCAAGACTCCCAGTAGATACCTGAAATACAGATTGTGCCAAGACACATGTGTATGTATACTATACACACACACACCTCTAGAAAAGTTTAATTTATAAGTTAGGCATGGTAAGAGATCCTTCTATATATACACACACCTATAATAAAGTTTAACTTTCAAATTAGGCACAATAAGAGATTAACAACAATAACTTATCATAGATCTTAGCAATCTCAGCATACAATTTTTTTCTTTCCCTAAGTAGGGAACTTTCACTTTTCACCTAAAGCAAGTACTTTACAAGTTCTCTTTGGAATATCAGAATCTCTAGCATCATTACTCTTGTGCTTTGGGGCCATTGTTAAGTAAAATAAGTGTTATTTGAACATAAGCACAGCAATACACAATGGTGAATCTAATAACTGAGTTGGCTACAAAATGTCTAACAGGTGGATAACATACACAGCATGGATACACTGGACAAAAGGATGATCCATAGCCTGGGAAGGACAGTGTGAGATTTCGTTATGCTACTCAGAGTTGCATGCAGTTTAAAATGTATGTATTGGGACTGGGGTTGTAGCTCAGTGGTAGAGCGCCTGCCTAGACATGTGAGATACTGTTCCATCCTCAGTACCACATAAAAATAAATAAAATAAAGTTATTGCGTCATTTACAACTAAAAACAATTAAAAAAAACTTACGGATTGATGGGGGGGAAGTGCTAAGGAGTAATATTAACCAAATTATATTGTTATATTGTGTGCATGTATGAATATATAACAACAAAACCCATTATTATGTACATCTATAATGCACCTATAAAAATTTGGAAAGGAATTTTAAAAACTTATGAATTGTTTATTTCTGGAATTTTCCATTTAATGTTTTCAGCCCATATTTAACCTATGTAACTGAAACCTCAGAAGGTGAAACTGTGGGTAAGGTGGGATTATTATATAATTGATGTTTCCATGAAATATATGCAACACATACAATGAAATTATGCTGAGTCTGTGCATATATGGCATAAACTATTTTATTTTTATGTAGGTAATACACAAAAAAATCCACAGGCCCTGTACCTCTGTCCTTAAAGGTCATCATTTTAACCAGTTTTCTCTGTTTTTATATTCTGATTATTCAAGAAATATTCATTGGGTACTTATTTCAAACCCTGTCTTAAGTGCTAGAAGTATAAAAATTATAAGTCTTAGAGTCCCTACCCTTCATAAACTAGTAGTACAAAGTTAAATACATAAAACAAATATAGTTCAGACACTTATTTAATAATCATTCCTTGGGTATCTTTACATATTAGGCTTGATATGACAGTATAATAGTTAAAACCTTAAGTACTGTAAGATTGCCTTGACCTTGTACTCAATGAGAAATAAGATTTACCAAGCAGAAGAATGGGAGTCAAAATTCTAGGATAGTTTTCATTAGGGTTCAATCATTTTATGTTCAGTGGGTTTGGACAAATGTATACTGACTTGTATCCACCATTGCAGTATTACACAGAATAGTTTCACTGCCCAGAAATTCCCTGTCCAAACCAGTGACAACCACTAATCTCTTTACTGTCTTCATAGTGTTGTCTTTTCCAGAATGTCACACAATTGGAATCATGCAGTATGCAGTCTACTCAGATTTCCTTCTTTCACTTAATAGCATGCATTTAAGTTTCCTCTATGCCTTTTCATGTCTGTGTAGCTCATTTCTTTTTAGCACTGAATAATATTCCATTGTCTATATATGCCACATTTAATTACCTACTCACCTCCCAAAGGAAATTCTGGTTTTTCCAAGTGTTGACAATTATGAATAAAGCTACTCTGAACATCTCTGAGCAAAGTTTTGTGTAGACATAAGTTGTCAATTTCTTTGGGTAAATGCCAAAGAGACTGATTACTAGATCATAAGAGTATGTTTAATTTTGCAAGAAACTGATAAAATGTTTTATAAGGATTATTTTGCATTCCCAACTGGAATGAATGAGATTTCCTACTGCTCTACGTTATCATCAGTACTTGGTATTATCAGGGTTTTAGATTTTTGCCAGTCTAATAGATGTGTAGTGTAGGATTTCATTGTTATTTGAATTTGCAATTCACTAATGACATGTTGTGGAACATGTTTCATATATTCATGTGCCATCTGCATATCTTTTTAGTGAGGTTTCTTAAGATCTTTGGCTCATTAGTTTTTTAAAAAAAAATTGGATTGATTGATTGATTTATTTATTTATTTGAAATATTGGGGATTTCCAGGGCCATTTGCATGCTAGGCAAGAACTCTACCATAGCCCTTTTGAAATTTTATTTTGAGACAGGGTCTCACTAAGTTGCCCAGTTTGGCCTCAAACTTGCAATCCTCCTCCCTCAGCCTCCCAAGTAGCTAGTATTAAGGTATGCACCATTGTATCTGGCTTTGGCCCATTTTATTGGGTTGTTCCTTTTATTACTATTGAATTTTAAGTGTTCTTTGTTTATTTTGGAGAACAGCCCTTAATTAAATATTTCTTTTGCTAATATCTTTTCCCAATTTATTGCTTGTCTTCTTGTTCTCTGGATGTTGTCCTTACAGAGCATAAATTTTGAATTTTAATGAATTTTAGCTTATTATTTTTAAATAATGTTTCTTGATAAAGATATAGAGAATGCTATTGCTATTATCCAAAGTCATTTAGATTTTCTCCTGTGTTATCTTATAGGAGTTTTATAGTTTTGCATTTTACACAGAGGTCACTAATCCATTTTGAGTTAATATTTGTAAAGAGTGTATCAATATTCATTTTTTCCATGTAGAAATCCATTCACTTAAAAAAAAACTATCTTTGTTCCATTGTATTGCTTTGTTCTCTTGTTGCAGACCGGCTGTTTATAGATATGTGGATCTAATTTTGGGCTCTATTCTGTTCCATTGATCTGTTTGTCTATTCTTTCACCAACACCACACTTGTATTGATTACTGTGGCATTATAGTAAGTCTTGAAGTTCAGCAAGGTCAGTTCTCTGACTTTATTCTTCTCCTTTGAGTTGATTATTCTGGATCTTTTCTCTCTATATATAAACTTTATGATCATTTTGGTGATATCCACAAAATAATCTGCTGGGACTTTAGTTAGTGTTTCATTGAATGTATACACCAAGTTGGGAAGAACTGACATCTTGAATATATTTAGTCTGTTTATCCAGGAACATGGAATAATTCTCCATTTATATAGTTCTTTGAAAATGTCATTAGAGTTTATAGTTTTCTTAATATAGATTTTATACATATCGTGTTAGCTTTGAACCTAGGTACTTCACTTTTGAAGTGCTAATATAAATTATAATATAATTTTAATTTCAAATTCTACTTATTAACATCTAGTATAGAGGGAAGCAATTGATTTTTGCAATTAACCTGTTTCCTATAACCTTATTACAGTCACTTATTATTTATAGAAGGACTTTGTGGATTCCTTTAGATTTTCTACATAATCATTCCTTTGGATTTTCTACATAAACTGAATAAAATTTTTTCCCTTCATTTCTACTTTGTGTGTATTTTGTTTGCTTTTCATGTCTTATTGCACTAGTTAGTTATTTACTTTAAGTAAAATGTTGCAAAGCAGTACTGACAGAGCACAGCCTTGCCTTGTTCCTAATCTTAGTGGAAAAGCTTCAAGTTTCTCACTAGTAAGTATAATCTTAGTTGTAGTCCTTTTGTAGGTAATCATATGTATTTTGTTTTTAACCCTTTGATGTATTGCATAGTATTAATTGATTGTTGAGCCAACCTTGCATAACTGGGATCAGTTCCTTTTTTTATTTTTAAGAGATTGTTCTTTTTATTTGTTTATTTTCTTTTTTTGGATCAGTCCCATTTGTTCATGGTATGTAATTCTTTTTATATATGGTTGGATTTGATTTGCTAATATTTTGTTGAGGATTTTCTGTGTTCTTATCTGTAGGTTTGTTGAAAACAGGCATGATGGACTGGTACAAAATAACTATAGTAAACAGCCTTTAATGATACAATGGTTAAGGTGTAGGAGGAGAAGTGTTCTACAGCCAACTGATTAGGTTTCAGTCTTTTTTTTTTTTTTTTTTTTTTTTTTTTTTTT